>NW_006921758.1:2798233-2812678 GCF_000298275.1 Orycteropus afer afer | reverse complement strand
TGGTGGTTCAAACCCACCAGCCACTCCTCAGAAGGAAGGTTGGGCAATCCTACTTCCATAGTGATACTGCCTCAGAAACCCAAGGAGGGGTCGCTATAAGTCGGCCAACAACAACAGATTACATTTTTAATTACTAGCCCTAGGGCTAGGGGCTGCTTTTAGTTTGGGTGTGACTCTGTATTAAGGCAGGGGCCTGAGGTAGGCAGGCCCAGGGCTTGGAGGCTGCTTTTCACTTAGGTATGGCTCTCTATTAAGACAGGGGCCAGAAGTAAGTGGGCAGGGGCTGGGGGCTGCTTTTTGCTTGGGGTGGCTCTATATTAGGGCAGGGGCCTGAGGTAGGCAGGCCCAGGGCTTGGAGGCTGCTTTTTCACTTGGTTGTGATGCTGTATTAAGGTGGGGGGGCTGAGGTAGGTGGGCCTGGGGCTGGGGGCTGGTTTTTGCTTGGGGGTAGCTCTATATTAAGGCAGAGGCCTGAGGTAGGCAGGCCCAGGGCTTGGAGGCTGGTTTTTGCTTGGGTGTGGCTCTATATTAAGTCTGGGGCCTGAGGTAGGCAGGCCAAGGACTTGGAGGTTGCTTTTCGTTTGGGTGTGGCTCTTTATTTAGGCTGGGGACTGAGGTAGGTGGGTCTTTCACTTGGGTGTGGATCTGTATTAAGGCCAGTGCCTGAGGTAGGCAAGCCTGGGGCTTGGAGTCTACTTTTTGCTTATGTGTGGCTCTATATTAAGACTAGGGCCTGAGGTAGGTAGGTGCAGAGGGGTTAGGAACATCGAAGGGAGACAAACTTGTCAGTCAGTTTGTTGTCCTGTGGTGGCTTCCATGTTGCTGTGAGGCTGGAGGCTATGCCACCATGTTGCAAAATGCCAACAGGGTTACCCATGGTGGACAGATTTCAGTGGAGCTTCTGAGCTTAGACAGACTCAGAAGAAGGAAGAGGCCATCCACTTCTCAAAGAACTGTCCAGTGAAAACTTTATGAATAGCAGTGAAACACTGTCTGATATATTACCAGAAAACTTTATGAACAGCCCTGAAACATTGTCTGACAGAGTGCTGGAAGATGAACCCATCAGGTTGGAAGAAGCTCGAAATTTGACTGGGGAAGAGCTGACTCCTCAGAGTAGAGACGACCTTAACAATATGGATAAAGTAAAGCTTTCGGGACCTCCATTGACTGATGTGGCATGACTCAAAATGAGCAGAAACAGATGCAAACATCCATTAATAATTGAAATATGGAATGTACAAAGTATGAATCTAGGAAAATTGGAAGTTGTCAAAAATAAAACGGAACACATAAAGATTGATATCCTAGGCATTACTGAGCTGAAATGGACTGGTTTTGACCATTTTGAATCAGACCACCAGATCATAGTAGATCATATTCATATGATCTACTATGCCTGGAATGACAAATTGAAGAGGACTTGTGTGGCATTCATTGTCACAAAAGATGTTTCAAGATCTGTCATAAAGTACAATGTTGTTAGTCATAGGATAATATCCATATGTCAACAAGGAAGACCAGTTAATATTATTATCCAAATTTATACACCAACTATCAAAGCCAAAGATAAGGATATTGAAGATTTTTACCAATTTCTGCAGTCTGAAATTGATCAAACATGCAATCAAGATGTGCTGATTATCACTGATGGCTGGAACGCAAAAGTTGGAAACAAGAGTCACTAGTAGTTGGAAAATAAGGCCTGGAGAAAGAAATAATGCTGGAGATAGCATGATAGAATTTTCCAGGACTGATGACTTATTCATTGCAAATACCTTTTTTTTAACAACATAAATGACAACTATACACGTGGACTTCACCAGATGAAATACAGAGGAATCAGACTGACTACATCTGTGGCAAGAGGTGATGGAAAAGTTCAATATCTTCAGCCAAAACAAGGCCAGGCACTGATTGTGGACCAGACCATCAACTGCTCAAATGCACATTCAAGTTGAAGTTGAAGACAATTAAGACAAGTCCACGAGAGCCAAAAAATGATCTTGATAACATTCGTCCTGAATTTAGAGACCATTTAAAGAATCGATTTGATGCATTGAACACCAGTGACCAAAAACCAGAGGAATTGTGGGATGACATCAAGAACATCATCTGTGAAGAAATCAAGAGGTCATTAAAAAGACAGGAAAGGAATAAGGAAGAAAAGACCAAAATGGATGTCAGAAGAAACTCTGAAACTTGCCCTTAAGTGGGGAGTAGCTAAAGCAAATGGAAGAAATGACAAGATAAAAGAAATGAACAGAAGATTTGAAAGAGCAGCTCGAGCAGACAAAGCCAATTACTATAATGAAATGTGCAAAGTTAGAGAACCAAAAGGGAAGATCACGTTGAGCATTTCTCAAGCTCAAAGAACTGAGGAAAAAATTTAAGCCTTATGTTGCAATACTGAAAGATTCAAAATATTGAACGATGCAGGAAGCATCAAAAGAAGATGGAAGGAATACACAGAGTCACTATACCAAAAAGAATTGGTCGATGTTCATCCATTTCAGGAGCTGGCATATGATCAAGGACCAATGGTATTGAAGGAAGAAGTCAAAGCTGCACTGAAGGAATTGGTGAAAAACATGGCTCCAGGAATTGATGGAATACCCATAGAGATGTTTCAACAAATGGATGCCCCTCTGGAAGCACTCAGTCAGTTATGTCAAGAGATTTGAAAGACAGCTAGCTGGCCAACTGACTGGAAGAGAGCCATATTTGTACCCATTCCAAAGAAAGTGATCCCACAGAATGTGGAAATTATCGAACAATATCATTAATGTCACATACAAGTAAAGTCTTACTGAAGATAATTCAAAACTGATAGCAGCAGTATATTGACAGAGAGCTTCCAGAAATGCAATCTGGATTCAGAAGAGGATGTGGAATGAGGGATATCATTGCTGATGTCAAATGGATCTTGGCTCAAGGCAAAGAATACCAGAAAGATGTTTACTTGTGTTTTATTGACTATGTGAAAGCATTCCATTGTGTGTATCATAACAAATTATGGATAACATTAAGAAGAATGGGAATTCCTGAACACTTGATTGTACTTATGAGGAACATGTACATAGATCAGGAGGCTGTCATTCGAACAGAACAAATGGATACTGCATGGTTTAAAATCAAGAAGGAAGTGTGTCAAGGTTGTATCCTTTCACCATACTTATTCAACTTGTATGCTGAGCAAATAATCTGAGAAGCTGGATTATATGAAGAAGAACATGGTATCAGGATTCTAGAAAGCCTCATTAACAACCTGCGATATGCAGATGACACAACTTTGCTTGCTGAAAGTGAGGATGACTTGAAGCCCTTACTGACAAAGATTAAAGACTATAGTCTGCAGTACAGATTACACCTCAATATAAAGAAAAAAATCCTCACAACTGGTCCAATAAACAGCTTTGTGGTGGATGGAGAAGAGATTGAAGTTGTCAAGGATTTCATTTACTTGTCTACAATCAACACCGGTGGAAGCAGCAGTCAAGGCATCAGACGACGTATTGCACTGGGCAAATCTGCTGCAAAGGACCTCTTTCAAGTGATGAGGAACAAGGATGTCTCCTTGAAGACTAAGGTGCACCTGACTCAAGCCATGGTATTTTCAGTTGCCTTGAGCTCTGATAGCGTAGTGCCTAAGGCACTGACTGCTAACCAAAAGGTTGGCGGTTCAAACCCACCAGCCACTCCTCAGAAGGAAGGTTGGGCAATCTACTTCTGTAGTGATAATTCCTTGGAAACCCAAGGAGGGGTCGCTGTGAGTCCCATACAACTCGATGGCAATAGGTTTGGTTTAGTTGTCTCATGCATGTGAGCTGGACAATGAATAAGGAAGCCCAAAGAAGAGTTGATCCTTTTGAGTTGTGGTGTTGGAGAAGAATGCTAAGAGTACCATGGTGTACTAAAAGGGCTAACAAATCTGTTCTGAAGAAAGTACAGCTGGAATGCTCCTTGGAAGCGAGAATGGCCAGACTTTAACTCACCTACTTTGGTCATGTTGTCAAAAGGAATCATTCTCTGGAGAAGGCTATCAAGCTTGGTAAAGTGGAGGGCCAACGAAGAAGCAGAAGGCCCTCAATGACATGGATAGACACAGTGGCTACACTGATGGGCTCAGGTATAGCAAAGAGGCTAGCACAGGACTGGGCAGTATATCATTCTCCCATGCATAGGGTCACTATGAATTGGAGATGACTTGACGACACCTAACAACAACAACAGATTAAAAAAAAAAGACAGTTTAGTGTTTATATTTGATATTTCTATAAATCATGAATTATATAGAAAATGAAATAATTTGTTAATCATATCAATTAGTAGATACAAATAGAAGCTAGAACTAAAATAGAATATTATTATAGTATTTTTTTTTACACTTGCATATTAAATAGAGCATGTCATATTTTCATCTATGCTTTTACCCCAGATATCTGCAATGTAATGTAGTTTTGCTCTGATTTAAGATGTAAAACTAAGGATGAACAGATGCTGCTGGTAATTTCAACATCAACACCCAAGTTCCAGATGTCTCCTTTCATATACATGCCAAAATTAAATGCAGATTTTGTTAAACATACAAGTTATTCTTTTAACTACTAGCATGTCTAGTCCTCACTGAAATGTTCTCCTATCTTTGCTCCCTCTTCAACTAATCATCCTTTTACAGCAGCACTCTCCATTCACTCAGTGATTAAACCTCAGCCATTAATCCAAGATTCAAACACCTAAAGCTACAGTTTTTTTTTTATGTTTTACTAATTCTTAGTAAAGTCTTTCAATTCATTTTCCATTTTCCTGGTGGGAAAAGAGAAACTACTTCTCTGCCAAAAGCATCCCATATTGGGTACTAAACAAAGTCAGGTAGCAGCTGTCCAATCTAAACTTTGGAGGATAATTAGCAGACCAAATATCCAAAAGATACAGGTATTTGTTGTAATTTATGGATTTGTTGCCAGGACATATATGTTTCAACTTGCTTATGTTTCCCTAAAGAGGGATGCTATCTAGAGTTTTGAATAGTGAAAGATTCTTTTCTCCCCATTTAAAGAGAATTGGTATTTATTGTAAGGATGCTCCTTGTATTCAGTTATTTTTTCTCTTCCTCTTCATTTTTTTTTTCTTGTTGATGTTCAAAAAGTATGAAAATTTCACTCAGGCAGGAATGTAGAGGAATTGTACCTGAGCAAAACTGGAACAGTACCTGTCCTGTGCTAAGGGAAAACAAGTGTATATATGCAACAGTAACCCATTATATATAACATTTGAAAGCTTACAGAGCACTTACACACTTTCTCCTTAGTTATGCCTCACAATAAACCCTGAATACATATTCTTATTATTTAATTTTATTGTTGAGTAAGTTGAGGTTCAGTGAATTCTCTAGTAGTACATAGTTAGAACATGGCAAAGATGGGACAAGAACACAGGTCTACACTCTTCTTTCCATTGAACCATTTATTTCCAGGGACATAAAATGTCTCCATAACTCAATTTATTTCCCCTCTAACCTGCCACTTTAACAGATATTTCAATTATTTGTCCTTGCTTCCAGTAGTCATAGTCTGGAAAGACACTGTAAGCCTGGAATCGTTTGATCCAAAATGTGTATCCTTTAATGCAATGGGACTCCATAGCATGAAATAAAAACATTTTGTGCACTTAAGGTCTATATGAGGCAGGGTCTTCCACACAAGAGGACTCTAACATAGTCCTTTTTCCAAAGGCAAAAATGTGAAATGTGATGCTCTAATTATGCTTTCGGACACGTCTTGTGTTACACCTCCATCTTATTGTATGGTTTCTCATAGATGTCCAATTTTCATGATGTGTTCTTCCTTCTTTCCTTACATTTCCTCTTCTCTTTCCTACCCTTCACAAGGCTCAGTGCTACCTTTTCCTTTAAGACATTCTTCTGCATTTTCTACTCTGATAAGTTCATCTTTTTGTATATAATATTAGAAAGACATTAGAAAGACTTCAGTGACATCCTGGTTAATTTCAAATATGACCATGAGAAGATTTTAACAATTTTGCATTATCAGAAAAAGAAAGTTGATGTCTAGGATTGAAGATGTTGCTTTCTCTCACCCAAAGATGGAATCCCCTTTATTCTCTATTCATTGCTTTTGGAGCTCTAGATAACTCCTCCTAACTCCTATTTCCTTCTCTCCAAAGGCTCCTGATGTCTGAAGTTCAAAGCAGATGAGAAATCAGCTTCTACTTACTTGGTTTTCCTTTTCCTCCTTAAGCTGACAGGACTTTTAATGTCTTGGTAAATGTAAATAAAGTGTATGAGAGGGATTAGAGGGTAGGGAGGAGGCAGATTGAGAGATAAGTGGTTCAAAAATAGTAAAGGAGAGAAAAAAGACATTTTCTAAAACATGATCTTGTATTGCCAATGATGAGATGCTTTTTAAAATCCTAGTCTTTGTTTGAAGAAGCTCTGGTGGCATAATGCCTAAGGCATTTGACTGCTAACCAGAAGGTTGGCTGTTCAAACCCTCCAGCCACTCCATGGAAGGAAGATGAATATATATAGATTCACTAAATATTTACTACCTCAGAAATCCAAAGGGGATCGCTATGAATCAAAATCGATTCGATGACAGTGAGTTTGGTTTTTGAAGCTTAGTATTAAATTCCAAAGAATAATTCCATTTCCAAATTATCTACTGAAATAGGAAGATTACCCTCCTCCCAAATAGCAGCTCATCAAAATATATTCTAAGTGAAATTAAACTGAATTGTACAATTACCAGAGCTTTATTATATTTGCTTTTTTTTTCCTTTTTTTTTTTTTTTTTAATTGTGAGAAACTCCTGGTAGAAAATTCCATATTCGTGAATAAGAAGAGCAATACAGCAACTAGTATTTACTAAATGTTTACTACACACAAGGCAATGTGTTAAGCAGCTTCCAGGGATATATAGTAAGGTGAAAAAAGTCTCAGCAACTAGCAATAGCATTCCTTTTAGGAATAATTTTTTTTTTTTTTTAATGTTGTGTTTATTGTGGGAGCTATAGAGGAAAATATCCTGAAGGTGTCAACAGGAGAAAAATCCAAACTGAGAGAGAGAGACAGAGAAGAGAGAAGAGAGGGGAGCAAGAGGAGTGAGGGAAGGGGGGGGGGAGGGAGGAGTGAGAGAGAGAGAGAGAGAGAGAATGAGTATACAAACAAATTTACATGAAAAAATCAAGAGAAATTATGGCAGTAAAAGAAAAGGGAAGAGAGATGAGGAGATGCAGAGAGAAAAAAGGAATTGACTATGTCCTAATGTAGAATCTGGTGGTGTAGTGGTTATAGTGGATAATCTTCTCACAAGGAAGAATGGGCAATCTACTTCCTTAGAGATACTGCCACAAAAACCCCAGGTTTGTATAGGATATGTATAGGAAAAATTTTTGAGCATTTCTCAGACTCCAAAAATTACCTGCCAACCCAAACCATAGAAATCCTAAAGTAGCACTAACATATATTGTTCACAGACACAGTTCAAAGCTTTGGTGGCTTGATGCTGAGATGTTGAATATAGTTATTGGGTGAGGAGCTTGGGGACAAACTTTTGAAAAGTGAAGCGTGTCTATATCTGACTATTTTATGTCGACAATGTCAATTTTATATGCAACATTTTGCATATTTCTTATACCTTTCACCCCTTTCTCCTTGTAATTTATTCTTTGAATAAATTTGAAATAAAGTTACTATTTGAAATAAAGTTGCAGAAATCACGACATTCACCCTTAACTATTGTAAAACTTGTCTTCTGTGAACAATGATATTCTGCATAAACACAATATAATTATCATCCTCAATAAATTTAAGATAACACAGTAAATTTATCTAGTAAATGTTGTTAAGTGCCATTGAGTGGGCTCTGATTCATAGTGCTCTTGTGCATAAAGAACAAAACATTGCCTGGTTCTGTGCCATACTCACAATCATTGCTTTATTTGGGTCCATTTTTGCAGCCATTGTATCAATCCAATCTAGTAAATAGTTGATGTTAAAATTTCCCACTTACCCCCAAAAAAATCATGTATAGTTTCCCCTTCCTCAATCCAGAATCCCAAAATTTGTGTCATTATTGATAAGACTAGTCTTAATGAATGACTTGTCTGGGACCTCAGACTCATGAAGTTTTCATGTTTGTAGAAGTTGTAAAACTAGAAGAGCCAAGCAGATGGAGCTGGATGACAGAGGGATCTTACAAGGCTGTTTAAGTGGGTCCACAAGTGGCAGATGCATTTTAATGCAGATGAGGATGAGATAATGCTCTTAGGGATTATTTTTCACTTGGATTTCAAAAATCTTAATTAAAGTTCTTATTTTTTTTCTTTGTAATTGAGAGTTTTGTACCAAGGCTACTTAAGGAACAAAGACAAAAGAAGTCGTAATAAATTACTCATTTCTCTCCCCAACTCTATTTGTTCAGAAAATTAACACCAGAAAAGGACGCTGTGGAAAGGGAAGGGAGATTATGCATATTTTAACTGGTTCTTGGCTCAAATTATTTGTATTCAAATAGTTAATAACATGAACCTGCAGTTTTCCTGGGCTCAGAGGTAAATGAGTGGACCAATAGGAGCATTACTCAGGAGTTCCAATGGGAACATAATCAGTGAGACTGATCCTTTGGGTTGTCATACTTAAAGTCTTTGTGTTCTCAATTGGATGCAGACTAATTTATGAAGTGGTACTTTTTGGTCTATTAATTCTACCTGTTAAACTCTCACCTCAGATTGAGTCTTATCCTCCCCTATTCATTTATGGGTCTTCCATATTCTCTGTCTTGGAAGGAATATTGGGCAATCTACTTCTGTACTGATACCACCTTGGAAACTCAAGGAGGGGTAGCTATAAGTCAGATCTGACTTGATGGCAGTGAGTTTGATTTTGGGTTTGGTTTATATTCTCTGTAATCAAAGGCCTTTATTTTGACAGATATATTTCTTTTAATATGTCAGATGATTTTCAATGTGCCTTCTACCCACTCCCAATTAAGGAAAACAGCATATCTAACCAGCACTCTGTTATCATCTTAGTTTAGAGAGCTAAACATGTATATATATATATACTTTATTAAAATATATATGTATGTAAATAATAATATGAGTATCTTTCTATTTTTCAGTTGTCCTACATAACAAACCACACTCATAAAGAATATTTTTACCAACTTCTAAATGTACTATTGCAAAATATTATAGGAACAACAAGACATTTCAATGTGGGAAGAATAGTCTTTTCAACAAATTGAGCTGGGACAACTAGAGATCCACAAGCAGAAGAATGTAGTTGGACCCCTACTTTACACTACCCACAAAAATTAATTCAAAGTGGATTAAGGACCTAAATGTGAAAACTAAGGAAATAACTCTTAGAAGAAAGAATAGTCAGAATCTTGGGTTAAGTAATGAATTTTCAGTTATACCAAAGGGCACACGTAATATTGGAGAAGACTGCTAATTTGGACTTCATCAAAATAAAAACTTTTGTGTTTCAAGGAAGACCTTCAAGAAAGACCATTAAGAAAGCAAAAAGACAACCTACAATATGAGGGAAAATATTTGCAAATCACATATCTGATAAAAGACATATACAGGATATACAAAGAACTCTTACTTCTCAATGATGAGAAATGATCATAACCCAATAGTAGAAAGACCTATATGCAGAACGCCTACCCTAGAGTGATGTACTCACCTACTTTAGGGAGATGCACCCCTTAGAGCAATCAGCCATGAAGCACCAGAGGGCCAGCACTTGCATAAAGAGAAAGCTGGACAGACAGGAGTGAATAATTAAGAAGGGCACAGGCAGCCAGTAGTCACAGGGATGGAGGAGCGGAGGAGAGTTAGTTATGGTCAGGGGTAATAAATGGGGCATTAAATCAAATGTACATGAACTGTTGAATGTAAAACAAATTTGCTCTGTAAATTTGCACCCACACACAATAAAATTAAAAAAAAGATCACAAAAGCTTGCAAGTCGCCATCTAAAATGTGAATAATTAGTCTCTCTTTGTATGCAGTAAAGAAGAATGAAGAAAATTAAAGACTCAAGGAAACAATTGGTCCAAAGGATGAATAGACCAGATGAAACACAGCCTTCATTACCCTGACCCCAGAATAACTAGATGATGCTTAGCTACCACTACTGACCATTTTGATCAGGATCACAACAAAAGGTCCTGGACAGAAAGGGAAGAAAGGAAAAACAAAATCCAAAATCTTAAGAAAGACCAGACCTACTAGCATGAGAGATACTGGTAGAACCTCCGAGACTGTGGCCTTCAGATACCTTTCAAGCCTGGAACTCAACTGACTGCTGGGGATCAGCTTTCAGCCAAACAGTAGATAGGCCTCCTACGTGAATATTAACAGTGGGCAAGAGTGTGCTCCTCAGCACAGTCAACCAAACAAGACTGGAAGGGCAGCATTTGGTCAAAAATGAGGCTCAGAAGGCAAGAAGGGGTGGGAAAGGATGAATGGAAGCAAGGTACCCAGGGAGGAAGTGGGAATAGTGCTGTTACATTGAGGGATTTCAAGCAATGTCAAGAAACAAACTGTACATACAGTGAAAACAAATTCATTCTGTAAACTTCACCTAAACTACAGTTTTTTTTTTTTAAAAAAAAAAGATCAAAGGATTTTAATAGACATCTGTCCAAAGAAGATATACAAAGCTTACTTTACTTTTCTTTTAGAATATCAGTTTCCTTGACTATAAAATGAGAATGGTAAAGTATTTCAGAGAATAATGGTTTCAGGATTAAAAGAGGTACTGCATGTGAAACTACTCAGTCTAGGGAATGTGTGTGTACGTATGTGTTCTTTTACTACCCTGGGAGAATGAAGTGCTCGGAGGGAGATTAGGTTGGTCATTGGAAATGAAGATAATGGTACAACGTGAGGAAACTCTAAAGTAGAATTGCCCAAGACTATACAGCTAGTAAGAGGTATAGCCAGAATTTGAAACCAAGTCTGCTGGTCTCTTCATCTTTTATTGCATAAAGAAAACACTTATAATTTAATAAATAATTATAAACAAACAGCATGAAACTACTAACCAGATTTTTTTTTTTTTTTTTTAAAGTAGAATGCTTCCAGCAACCCAGCAAAGCCCTCGATGTGCCCCTCCAAAGATAATCCTCTTTTCTTAGTGGGGGTAACTACTACCTTGACTCCTGTATTAATAACATAGACATGTGTGTGTGTATGTGTGTGTTTACAAACCAAACCAAAACCACTGCCATAGTCAATTCTGACTCATAGTGACCCCCATTGGGTTTCCAAGGATATAAATCTTTATGGAAATAGATTGCCTCATCTTCCTCCTGCACAGAGCAGCTGGTGGGTTTGAATGGCTGACTGTCTAATTAGCAGCCAGCATATCTTACCCACTATACCACCAGAGCTCCACACACATATATATATATGTATGTGTGTGTGTGTATGAGAACTGTAATCATGGAGGGGCAGCTAAAATGAGAAGGCAGATTCCATGTATGAAGAAATTAAATAGTATTATTTTTTTCCCTGCTCCTAGATTGTAAGGAAGTACGATCTAGATCTATAAATTCTTGGAATTGACTTGTTACCTTTGATATTTGAACATTAAAAAAGTAATAAATATCAGAAATATTAAGTATATCATATGAAGGATATATGAAGCACCAAGAGTTAGTAATGGCAAAGACATAAATGGGCTCCAATAAGATATGCATGCTTTTCTCAATGACCAAGTCTTCTTGCAGAAGCTGAGACCAGGCTGCCCTCTCAGGGTGACCTTAAATAGCACATCCAAGCCTTCAAGACACACCCCTGGGGTTCACTATCAAACACAGAATCTTGGATGTGTTATGTGCACCAGGGGTATCATCCTTTGGGGTGATTCTTCTGAGCTAAAGATAAGACAGCATATATAACTCTATTATAGGAGCTGTTCTTTTTCTTATAGTTACTGATTTTGTCTTCTAAAATAATTTTGAACCTCTTTTAAATAAAGTAGATAAACTTGTCAGAAACTGCCTTATGCATAGTAGTTGGGTATGTTTTTACTCTAATAAAAGGAGAATTGCTGAAACAGATTCTTTAAAGCTACTTTTTCTTTTTTGACATTCCTTTCACCTTCTTTTCTCCAGTGTGATTCTTCTTCTAATAGAATTCTGCTCAAACTTTCTCTTGGTTTACTTTGGTGGTTTTGCTAATACAGTCAGTCCTCCATATCTAAGGTTTCTGCACCTGTGAATTCAACGAAATGCAGATCAAAAATATTTGGGTGGGGGGATAAAAAAGCAATTCAGCGATCAAAGCAATCTCTTAAAAGCTAAGAGGATGCATAAAGTGCCACTTATATAGCACATGCACTATATTAGGTGTTATAAGTAATCTAGAGATGATTTAAAGTATATTCAGCCCTTTGTATTCATGGGGTATTGGTTCCAGGACCCCCATAGATACCAAAATCCACAGATCCTCAAGTTCATAATATAAAATGGCTGAGTATTTGCATATAACTTATGCACATCCTCCTTCATACTTTAAAATCATCTCTAGATTACTTAAATACCTAATACAGCATAAATGTTATGTAAATTCAACATCTCTCTTAGCCTTTGAGGGATTGTTTTGACCACTTAACTGCTCTCCCCATCCCCTGAATATTCTCTGTCTGTGGTTGTTTAGATCTATAGATGTGGAGTATACTATGTGGAGGGCTGATTGTATAAGGGAGGATGTCATAGGTTATATACAAATACTATGCTATTTTATATAAAGGACTTGAGCATCTGTGGGTTTTGGTATGTAGGAGGCGGAGCTCGTGGAACCAATCCATCTGCAGATAATGAGGGACAACTATACCACTTAAAACAACATAGACAAATAATGTAGACTCCATCACTCTCTCATGTCTTTGAATTTAAACAGTCCTTACACTTACTAGTTCTCCACTTGGGTTAATGATTCCTCAACTGGGGCTATGGGAGCACCACCTGCTAACCAACCTGAAAGTCCCTCCCTTCAGTATGTGGAGGGAGTGTTGATCCTCAGTAGGACAACAATGAACATTTCAAAATTACTTTCCTCAGAAGGCTGCAACGAGGGGCTTTAGGATTTGAGTTTCTCTTTGAGAAAGAGCAGAGTTTCAACAGAAGAGATACCTGGTGGACTGATGAAGGTGGGGACAGGCCAGGTCTTTTAAACGGTGCTTCAAAGCCTGTCCAGGCTCATTCACTTTATGTATTCCAAAATGAATTCTGCTCGCAGCTGGAATGTTTAGTATCAGCAGGGCCAATAGATTTTGTCCACTGCCCACAGCCTCAGTGTCCATGTTCCCATTAAACCCATCTAATTCAAAAGCCGAGGGAGGCACACACATCTCAAGTCTAACACTCAGCTTAATTCCCTCTGTCTTTTTAAAAGCTGCTCTTCCAGAATGAATTATAAATCAACCACAGCTAATTTTCACATTGAACTGTTTATGTGTTTTTAAAGAGGAGCTTCTGGGAAGAAGCAGAAAGAAGATTTAATAAACGGAGAAGCTATGAAGCTTCCAAAACACATAAGTAAAATTAAGAGATAACATGTGACTCAAAATATCAGGAAAATAGATACAGGCCAAAAATGGGTAACTACTTGGGTAAATGTGATGAGCGGAGACATCTTGTCAACCTCCAGGCAGCCATTGATGATGGCTTCTTCATTTTTACAGAGCCTTGAGCAAGAAGGCCCTGGTCTGGTTTAGGAGGGGTCCAGACTGTGACCCTAGGCTGAGTACTGTGCAATACTGTCACATAGGCAACTTCACAGCTATCTGCCTCCTGCCCCTGCAGTTACTATTATGAGCATTTTTCCCATTACCTGCATGTGATGTACACTCCTTGCTTGCTCCTTCTAGCTCCTTTAGGGCATCTTTGGGCCACTTGGCTACTTTTTGTGGTATGTGTTCTGTTGTAGGAGTCCCTGGGAGGTGGAAAGAGTTAACATGCTTGGCTGCAAACTAAAAGCTTAGAGGTTCCCGTACATCTGAGAGCACTTCAGACAAAAAAGTCCTGACGTTCAACTTCCAAAAAGCCACTGAAAACCATATGGGCTATAGTTGTACTCTGACATGAACAGAGTTACCATGAATTACAGTGGACTCAGCGGCAACTGATTGTTTTTGTTTTAAGAAATTCCTACCAGTCCTGTGTGCAGCCCCCCAATACCCACACACTTTGAAACTTTACCTCTGTTGGCAGTACTCAGGTATTTCTTTGGGACTGTTGTTGTTGTTATGTGTGTTGGGTTGGCCCTGACTCATAGCAACCCCTCCTTGGGTTGCCGAGGCAGTATCACTACGGAAGTAGATTGCCCCATCTTCCTTCCAAGGAGTGGCTGGTGGGTTTGAACCACCAGCCTTCTGATTAGCAGTCAAGTGCCTTAGGCATT
>NW_006921758.1:2788872-2798133 GCF_000298275.1 Orycteropus afer afer | reverse complement strand
GCCCCATCTTCCTTCCAAGGAGTGGCTGGTGGGTTTGAACCACCAGCCTTCTGGTTAGCAGTCAAGTGCCTTAGGCACTATGCTACCAGAGCTCCTGGCACTCACATAGATGAGAATAATTCCAGGCAAGTTGCATTTGCCTCAGGCTATAGTTCTTTTTAACTTCAGGTAAAAAGTTAAAATCCACTCACTTGAAAATAACTTGATTTTGCAAATGCAGAATGACTTGGGGAAAAAATGAAAGCACCATTCAGAGCCTCTCTACCCCAACTATTTAGTGAAAGCTGTCACAAGAGGTATGAGTGACATATTTGAACGAGTTCTTGGGGTTTTCCCTGCACGAGGCAAACCCAGGCACCAGCAGGAGGCAAACCAGCTGCAGCTTGTCATATATTAGTCAATTATCCTAATGATTTTTTTTCCCCACTAAAAAAGCATGAATCCACTTTGCTGTTATGCTCTATGAAGGTTTTACTTTGCTCACAAATATTAATTGTACTCTCTTCATGTTGATTCCAGCCTCTGGGGTTTTGGGGTCATTGCAGGTGTGTGAGGTGCGGTGTAGGGGGAGTGAAGACTGGCAGGAAGTGCCTCCCTTCCCCACATCTCGCCTCCTGCTCCTGAGAGGACAGCATTTGATTAGTCCTTTACAACCTGTTTCTCCTCAGATACAAGGAAAATACTGGAAACCACTGTGCCAATTCTGGCTGTCGTTCCTTTGAACACTGTGGGATCTGCTAGAGGAATGTGAAATAAATCCAAAAAGAGCTGCTTTATGGATCTTTGAATGTGGTGTCACAGAAGGAAACTGTCTTAGAAATCATGGCTAAAATTGGATAGTTTGTTAATTCTGTGGAAAAAATTTAGAATTTATCTTTTATTTAGTAGTCATTTCTAACCAATGTCCTCCACTCAGTATATAATGTAATGTTACTAACACAGGATTTAAATCTACTACTCAGATTCTAACTTCTATCAGTGACCTCTCATTCTTATAGTCTGTGCAGCCAACAGTCCAGTGGTCAGGTAGTAATTATTTAAACATTGGAAACAAATTTTAATGTGAATGAATTTTTTCCCTTTTCCTTTTACCCTAAACTTAAATACATGTTTTTAATTTTTTTTTCTCTCCAAGATTCTAACTTATTTCAGCCCAGAAATATCAATGCTATATTGGTGACTAGCAAATCAGTTCATTAGACCATTATGTTAATGAGGCTAGTATTAGAGGCTTGCACCTTCCTGTGCTACTAGGTAGCATAGTGCCTAAGGCACTTGACTGCTAACCAGAAGGCTGGTGGTTCAAACCCACCAGCCACTCCTTGGAAGGAAGATGGGGCAATCTACTTCCGTAGTGATACTGCCTCGGAAACCCAAGGAGGAGGTCACTATGAGTCGGGTCCAATTCGATGGCACATAACAACAACAACAACAACATACTCTGCTATACTGTTTTGTCTATAAGCAAAGTTGGAATAGAATGGTGAAATCAAAGCAAGTCTGATACCATTAATACAAATCTAACATAAAGCACCTATTCCCATAAAATGTTTTAGGAGCATTATTTTTATATATCTAAGATGGTACATATACTCTATTATTATAGAATGAGCAGCTTTTCAGAAAGAAGGCAATCTCATCATTCTTTGCTTTAAAGAATCACAACTTCATGCTCTTTTCCCTTAAATGTCACTACATAAGTGCAAAACAATGGCAGTGTGGTAGTTCTATTTAAGAGACGTAGAGTGAGTAGAAATGGTGCTCCTTCTAGATTCTTTCTGCTTCCTCCTTGTCAATAGTACTAATTTCCATTCAAGGGTTTGTGCTGCTCTAGGGAAGAGGACTACACCTGTAGTGCCAAGTTGGGGTGGATTGCTTTTCATCACCATATTTCAATACTAGAGTAACATATTGGGACAACTTCACACCCAGTGTCGAAACTCATGAAACATTTATTCTTCATTGTATGAGTAAGAATCTTTTATGTCACAAAGGCTCAACTCACCTGGGTTAAAAGGACAAAAAGATGTTCAGAGGTAACTATGATTTTGGGAACATTGACCAAAAGTGGGTAAGCTCTGACACAATATCTCCTGGCCCATTTGCTGCAGAGGATTGATGGCAATCTTCAGCTGAGACTGAGTTGGATCTACCTGTGTGTCTTTGGAGATGGGTTCTATTTTTCCTGAGGATCATGGGCTGCCTTAAAGAGAGAAAGATGGTTGAGACAAATTTGGATTCATTCTAGAAAGATGAAATAGTTGTAGGGCACAGAGTCCAATCTAGGTGTACAATCCAGGCATAACCTTTTCAATGAATGACATTCCTCTGATTCAGGCAGAGCATATGACTAGAATGGCCCAGTCAGAATGAAACTAACTTAAGCCTGAGATTGTCAAAGAGAGCCTCTCCTCCTACTCCTAGAAGGTAGTACCAAACCCTTTTGACTTTAGGAAAAAAATCTTTTTCAGCTTTATCCTCAAAATCTAATCAATCACTTTCACCATCCACACCACTGTCATCCTTGTCCAAGCTACTGGCATCTCTTACCAGTGATCACCTCCTGTATTAGTTTCCTAGGATCACTGTAACAAATTACCACAAATGTGGTGGCTTAAAACAACAGAAATCTATTCTCTCATAGTTATGGAATACAGAATCTCAAATCAAGGTGTTACATGCTCCCTCCAGAATCTAGGGAGTAATCCTTTCTTTCTTCTTTCAGCTTCTGGTGGCTCCAGGCATCCTTGGTTTGTAGCAGCATAACTTCAATCCCTGCTTCCATTTTCATGTGGCCATCTTTTCTCTGGATCTGTTTCAAATCTCTCTCTACCTTTCTCTTAAAAAATACCTGTCATTGGATTCAGGTCTTACCTTAAATCTAAGATGATCTCATCTCAAGATCCTTAACTTAATTATATCTTCAAAGACCCTTTTCACAAATAAGGTTCATAAATTCAGGGATTAGGGTTTGGACATACTTTTTTTTTTTGGCCACTATTCAACCCACTATAACCCTACCATACTCCCTGCTTTAGCCCTTTCACCCCTACAGGCTATTTTGTACTAGTACAATGATCCTTTTTTTTTTTTTTTTTCACTTCTTTGTGGTGAACACACACACATACCAACTTCCACATTTACAGCTCAGGAACACTGATGACATTTTTCATGTTGTGCCACGGTTACTGTTATCCTTTCCCAAAATATTCCACCATCATTAGCATAAACTCAATTCCCTGCAAATAAAACTTCCCCTTCCACTCTCACTCCTACTCTTGGTAATTACTAATAATCTTTGGTTTCTCTCTCTCTCTCTCTCTCTCTCTCTCTCTCTGTGCGTGTGTGTGTGTATATTTCCCCCCACAACCTATCTAGGAATTTTCCCTCCCCTCCCTGCCCATCCCTGATAACCGACAAAGAAAATTTCCTTCCACATATAAACCTTTCTTTGACTTTTTTTTTTAAATGTGATTTAAGTGAAAGTTTACAGAGCAAATTCACTTTTCATACAGCAGCTCACATATACTTTGTCTCCTGATTTGACTGCAATTTCCCACAATGCAACAGTTCCCCTCCCACTTCCTTTCCATAGTTACCTCTTCCACATGTCGTTCCCTCCTGTGCACTCCTGCCCCATGAGCTGTCTCCCTGTGCATACACTGCCCTTCCATTCTTCCATGATTGATCTCTCCAAGGAGTGTATTTACCTAATGTAAATGTTCAGCTCGTATGCCTGTCTTTTGTTTGGCTGGGAGCCACAGGAGTGGGTTCAATTCCAAACCTGAAGGGCAGCTATAGGCCGTAGTCTCAGGGGTTTCACCAGGCTCTATCAGATCAACAAATCTGGTCCCTGTTTTTTTCTTATGATTTTGAGTTTTGTTCCACATTGTTCTCCTACTCTATCCAGGATCTCCTCTGTGGATCTGCCTCCACGTGTTTGACAGTGGTAGCTGGGCACCATTGAGTTCTTCTTGTCTGATAATCATACGGGCTGAGGATTGCCTGGGGTCCCAGTTCCATGGACTAATTGCTTCCATGAGTTTTTGGTTTTCTTTACTCTTCTTTGCTCTGAACAAGGAGACACCCATTGTTGCATCTATGGCCACTTCCAAGCTTTCAAGAGCCCTGTCACTACTTGCCAAAGTAGGATATAGAACAATGTTTTGTGTAGTATGTTATGCCCATTGAGCTTGATGTCCCCTGAGACCATGGTCCCAAGCCCGCAGGTCCTACTACTTGCTCCCTCCGGGTAGCCGGCTTTGACCAAGATGTCACCACAAACTTGTGCCTTGTCAGCTCTCCTGTACACCTGGACATTCTTACAAAACGTACAGATAAGCTTGTAGACACGTTGTCTGCCAACCCTATACATGGTCATGGGCATAGTCCCCCTTGCCTAGACATACTTGATCATTCAGCCTGTCTACCCATCTATCCACCTGTATATCCATGTTTGCCTTCACCGACAATGCAGTACTGTATGTGCAAAAGGGTTCATCTTTGTTGTTTGTATCACCCAGGCCCCTCTCTGTTTTCTTTTTTCTCAATGCCACTGTGTTGATCACTTACATTTGGTGTATTGTCCTTCCCTTCACCCAAATCAATACTTGTCTCTACCAATCTAGCAGAGTTCCCTCCCATTCCCTTCCAACTCCTGGTAACCAGCAAAGAAAGTTTCCTTCCATATATAAACCTTTCCTTGACTTTTTACAATAGCAGACTAATACAACATTTATCCTACTGTGATTGACTTATTTTGCTCAACATAATGTCCTCCAAGTTCATCCACATTATGCAGTGTTTTTGCAGATTCTACATTATTCTTTAGGGTTGCATAGCATTCCGTTGTGTGCATGTGCCATAATTTGGTTATCCATTTTTCTGTTGATGGACACCTAGGTTATTTCCATTTTTTTTTGCTATTGTAAAGAGTACTGCGATGAATATAGGTGTGCATATATCTGTTCTTGTCCTGGCTCTCACTTCTTTAGAATATATACCTAGTAATAGAATGGCTGGGTCAAATGGTGTTTCTAATTCCAACTTTTTGAGGAATTGCCATACTGCTTTCCAGTTGAATCATTTGACAGTCCCACCAGCAGTGTAGAAGACTCCCCATCTCTCCACATCCTCACCAGCATTTGTTATTTTCTGTCTTGTTGAACTTTGCTACTAATGCTGAGGAAAGATGGTATCTCATTGTTTTGATTTACATCTCTCTAATGGCTAATGGGAGCTCTGGTAGCATAGTGGCTAAGGCACTTGACTGCTAACCAGAAGGCTGGAGGTTCAAATCCACCAGCCACTCCTCAGAAGGAAGATGGGGCAATCTACTTCCGTAGTGATACTGCCTCGGAAGCCCAAGTAGGGGTCGCTATGAGTCGGGTCCAACTCGATGGCACATAACAACAACAACAATGGCTAATGATTGTGAACATTTCTTCATGTGTATGTTTGCCACCTGAATACCCTGTTTGGTGAAGTGTCTATTCATGTCTTCTGTCCATTTTTTAATGGGATTGCTAATCTTTTTTGTTGTTAAGGTGTTGACATTTTCTATAAATTCTGGAGATAAGTCCCTTATCAGATATGTCATTGTCAAATATTTTTCCCCAATCTGTTGGTTCTCTTTTGACTGTTTTGGAGAAGTCTTTGGATGCACATAAAAATTTAATTTTTGGAAGGTCCCATTCATCTAGTTTCTCTTCTGCTGTTTGTACATTTAGGGTTGTGCTTGATAGTCTATTTAGGCCATATATTAAAAAAAAAAAAAAATGCAAACTCACTACCACTGAGTCATTTTGACTGAGAGTGACCCTTCCTTGGGTTTCTGAGGTGGTACCTCTATGGAAGTAGATTTCCCATTCTCTTTCTGAGAAGTGGCTGGTGGGTTTGAACCACTAGCCTTCTGGTTAGCAGTCAAATGCCTTCGGCATTATGCCACCAGAGGATGCTGCCATATATTTGGGCCCTTTAATATTCCCCTATTTTTTCCTTGAGGAACTTTATATTTTTAGGTTTTACATTTAAGTCTTTGATCTATCTGGAGTTAGTTTTTGTGTATGGTGTGAGGTACAGATCTTGTTTAATTTTTCTGCAAATGAATATCCAGTTTTGCCAACACTATTTTTAAATAATTTCTTCCTATTTAATGGATTTCAGCCCTTTGTCAAAAATCAGCTGACTGTAAATCAATGGATCTATTTCTGGGTTCTCAATTCTATTCCATTGGTCTATGTGTCTGTCATTGTACCAGTACCAGGCTGTTTTGACTACTGTGACTATCTAGTAGGTTTTGAGATCCAGGAGTGTGAGACCTCTTACTTTGTTCTTCTTCTTCAAGAGTGCTTTGCTTCTCTGAGGTCTCTTTCCTTTCCATATAAAGTTAGTGATTGGTTTTTCCATATTCTTAAAGAATGCTGATGGGATCTGGATTGGGATTCCATTGAGTGTATAGATTGCTTTGTGTAGAACTGACATTTTCACAATGTTCAATATTATCCATGAGCATGGTATGTTCTTCCATTTATGTAGATCTCTTATGGTTTCTTGAAGTAGTCTTTTGTAGTTTTCTTTGTACAGGTCTTTTGTGTCCTTGGTAGGATTTATTCCCAAGTATTTTATTTTTTTGGTCACTATTATAAACAGTTGGGAGCTCTGGTAGCATAATACTTAAGGCATTTGACTGCTAACCAGCAGGCTGGTGGTTCAAACCCACCAGCCACTCCTAAGTTGCGCAATCCACTTCCGTAGTGATACTGCCTCAGAAACCCAAGGAGGGATTGCAATGAGTTGGATCCAAGTTGATGGCCAGTGAGTTGGTTTGGTTTATTAGGAATAATATTGATTCCCTTATTTCTTTTTCAGCAATCTCTTTGCTAGTGTAGAGGAATCCAACTGATTTTTTTTCCTACCACTGTGCTAAATCTCTCAATTAGTTCCAGTAGGTTTTTTTTTTTTTTTTTTTCCTGAGTCTTTTGGTTTTCTAAGTATAGGATCATATAATCAAAAAATAGGGATAGTTTGACTTCTTCCTTACCAATTTGGATGACTTTGATTTCCCTTTGTTGCCTTATTTCCCTGGCTAGAACTTCTAGGACAATGTTTAATGGAAGTGGTGATAGAGGGCATTCTTGTCTGTTTCCTGTTTGCAAAGGGAGTAGTTTCATTTTCTATCCATTTTGAATGATGTTGGCTGTTGGTTTTGCATATATACCACTTATTATGTTGTGGGAATTTCCCTTCTATTCCTGTTTTTCTGAGAGTTTTTTGTTTGTTTGTTTTGTTTGAAATCAGGAATGGGTGTTGGATTTTATCAGATACCTTTCTGCATCTATTGATATGATTGTGTTCTTTTCTTTTTTTTTTTTAATGTATGTGGTAGATGACATCGATTGTTTTTCTAATGTTGAACCATCCTTGCATACTGAGTATGAACCCCACTTGGTTGTAATGTATTATTTGTTGGATATGTTATTGAAGTCTATTGGCTAGGATTTTGTTGAAGATTTTTGCATATATATTGATGAGCGATACTGGTCTGCAGTTTCCCTTGTTGATGTCTTTGCTTGATTTTGGTGTCAAGGTTATGCTTGCTTCATGGAATAAATCTGGAAGGATTCCATCATTTCCCATGTTCTGGAATAGTTTGAGTAGGATTTGTGTCAGTTCTTCTCTGAATGTTTGGTAGACTTCTTTGGTGAAAGCATCTAGGCCAGGTCTTTTTTATTTTTGGTAATTTTTTTATGACCTGTTCAATTTCTTCTTTTGTTATGGGTCTGTTAAACTTTTCCACCTCAGTCTATGTTAGTTTAGGTAAATACTATGTTTCTAGAAATCTGTCCCATTTCTTCTAGATTTTCAAATTTGTTGTAGTACAGTTCTTCATAGTATCCTGATATTATCTTTTTAATTTCAGTTGGTTCTGTTGTGATGTCAACTAATTTGTTTCTTATTTGTGTTATTTGTATTGTCTCTCTCTTTTACTTTATTAAATTTGCCACTGGTTTGTCAATTCTATTAATCTTTCCAAAAAACAAACTTCTAGTCTTGTTGATTTTTTCTATTGCCTTTCTGTTTAATTTATTTCTACATGAATCTTTATTATTTCATTTCTTCTGGTGACTGTAGGCTTCTTTTGCTGTTCTTTTTCTAGTTGTTGGAGATGTTGATTTAAGGTGTTGATTTTGACTCTATCTTCTTTTTTGATGTGTGTGTTTATAGCTATAAATTGGCCTCTGATCATTGCCCTTGCTGTGTCTGAAAGATTTTGGTATGTTGTATTTTCATTCTTGTTTGATCTGAGGAATTTTTTAATTTCATTTTTTATTTCTTCTTTTACTCAGTTGTCTTAAGGAGAGTGTTGTTCAATTCCCACATGTTTGCTCTTTTTCTGTTGATCTTCCTATTGTTGATTTCTAATTTTGTAGTACTGTGATATGAGATGATGCATTTTGGTATTTCAATGTTTTAAAATTTATTGAGGCTTGCTTTGTGGCCTAACATATGGTCCATCCTGGAGAATGCTCCATGTGCACTGGAAAAGAATGTATATTGTGCTGTTGTTAGGTGAAGAGTGTTGTAGAGTCTATAAGGTCAAGTTGGTGGATTGTATTGTTTAGTTCTTCTGCATCTTTGTTGAGTTTCTTTCCATTTGTTCTGTCTGTGATTGAAAGTGCTGTATTAAAGTCTCCTACTATGGAGTCATCTGTTTGTCTTTCCAATTCTGTTAAAGTCTGATTTATATATTTTGGGACTCTTTCATTGGATACATAGATATTTATTATGGTTATGTCTTCTTGTTTGATTGATCCTTAATCATTATATAATGTCCTTCCTCGTCTCTTATGGTGGCTTTTGTCTTAAAGCAAATTTTACTAGAAATTAATATTGACATTCTTGCTTTTGTTTGGTTGCCATTTGCTTGATACATCTTTTTGCAACCTTTGATTTTTAGTCCACTTTTGTCTTTGTCTCTAAGGTATGTCTCTTTTAGAGAGCATGGGTTATGTTTTCTTATCCAGTCTGCAACTCTCTGTCTCTTAAATGGTGCATTTAATCTATTGACATTCAGCGTAATTACTGGTGAGTATGAATTTGTTACTGTCATTCTGTTATGCATTTTTTCTTGGTGTTCTTGGTTTCTTCCATGTAATTTTCTGTGCTGAGCTCATTTTGTTTATGAATTGTGTTATTATTTCCTTCATTGCTGTTGTTTTAGTATTTGCTAAATATTTGTGCTTGTCCTCTTTTTTTTTT
>NW_006921758.1:2782941-2787481 GCF_000298275.1 Orycteropus afer afer | reverse complement strand
GCTTTATCTTGTTTCTTTGTATGGACCATGATGGTCTGCTGTTTCTGAAACATTGTGACATTGTTGTATTTTTATTTAATTGGTGATTGTATTTTTAAGTGATTCACCCAAGATTTTGATTTTCTTTTTTTTTTTTTTATGTGGATGTAGCTGAGTAAGCAGGGTACTGTGATACTCTATTCACTAATTGGTAGCACTTGTACGCTCACCACCTGTCTCCTGGTGGGTGTGATAGAGAATGAGAGTGGCTGTACAGATCTCTCTTAACTGTTTGTGAAGAGCTAAGAATGAGTCAGGTTTATTGGTGGCCATGTATCATTGGCCAGTGGGGCAGAAGGAAGTGATGGCTTTCACTCAGTAACTGGAGTTGCAGGAGGTATTGGTGTGGTTGCATCATATGGGCATGATTTCTGTCTCACTCAGACAAAAACAACAATAGAAAAACCATCAAAAAAGTAAAAGCAAGAGGACAAATAACACAAACTGCATAAGCACACAGGAACAATCACCAAAAAGAGAAAAAAAAGGGGGGAGGGAGGAGAGGAAAGGCAATAAATGAGAGAAAATTCTTAAAGAAATACTTTAAAAAGACAAAAGAAATATGAATAGAAAAAGGGGAAAAATCCCCCACAATATCTGGGGAGGGGGACTAGGAGGTAGAGTAGGAAAATAATGAAGGAAAAAGTGGGAAAAATGCAAAAAGAAAATAAACAAATGGTGAGAACCACAAGAAAGATAAAAAATGCAAACCAGGAAAAGGGAAGAGAGACAAAGCAGAAAACTAGAAACTGGGATGGGAAGAAAAATGAATAATAATAAAAAGGAAGGAAAAAAAAAAGAATCACTGTAAAATAGACAAAAACAACAAACTAAAAACAAAGCAAAACAACAACAAAAAAACAACCAAATCTGGGTAGGGGGTGGCAAGGCACCAAGCTCCATCAGAGCACATAGACTAGGATGGAATTCCTCCCATCACTGAAGGTGGGTGGGGTGAGGTATGGCCGCACCTCCGTTCACCAAGAGGGTATGGAGTATAAGAGTAACAAGGAGAATATCACACCTTTTCAGTCCTCAGTGTTTGGTATGTCTTTATTGTCCCTGGCAAGTGGGGCTTATTCTTGGCTCCCTGGAATCTGAGAGAACGCTGTCACTTTAAATATCCAAAATATTTGAACTGCTTGTAAATATTCATAATGGCTGTGCCCTCAAGACAGGCAAAAATCCACAGTTCAGATTGTCTCTTCATTCTTTATTTCCCCTTTTATTCACCAGCCTCCACTCTGTGCAACTTCTGGCTAGGGGACCAATTTGCAGGTTAATTCTTAGGTCCTAACACCACTTGGCAGCATAATGCCTAAAGGCACTTGACTGCTAACCAGAGGACTGGTTGTTCAAACCCACCAGCCACTCCTTGGAAGGAAGGTTTGGCAATCTACTTCCATAGTGATACCACCTCGGAAACCCAAGGAGTGGTCGCTATGAGTTGAGTCTGACTTGATGGCACAGAACAACAACTACAACAACAACAACACTTGGCAATATCCAAGTTGTCTGTGCCATCAGGATCGCTGACAGGTCCATTTGTCTGCTTTTTTTGCTGTTTTCATGCAGGTTCTTCTACTAGTTGGAGTTTAGTCCACTTCTATATCCTTCCTTTCAAAGTTCAGGGTTCCAGATTATCTTCTATATGTGTATTAATTTGTTCCTATTTTCCTTGTTGAAGAGGGTCTGTGTAGTTTGTCTGCCTATTCCGCCATCCCACTGGAACTCCTCCCTTTCCTTGACTCTTTAGAATAATGGAGTAATACAATATTTGTTTTTCTGTGACTGACTTATTTCACTCAGTATAATGTTCTCCAAGTTAATCCACTTTGTGCAATATTTTCCAGATCCTATTATTGTTATTTTGTGTTGCATAGTAGTCCACTATATGTATGTGTCACAGTTTGCTTATCTATTCTTGCTTTGATGGGCCCTTAGGTTATTTCCATCTCTTTGCTAGTGTGAATAGTACTACGATGAACATGAGTGTGCATGTATCTGTTTGTATCCTGGCTCTTGCTTCTTTAAGATTTATATCTAGTAATGGGATTGCTAAATCAAATAGTATTTCTATTTCAAGCTTTTTAAGGAATTGCCATACCGATTTCCGTGCTTGTATAATTTTACATTCCCACTAGCCGTGTATGAGAGTCCTAATCTCTCCACATCCTCACCAGCATTTCTTATTTTCTGTCTTTTTTTAACTTTGCTATGAGTGCTAGGGAAAGATGGTATCTCATTTTTGTTTTGATTTATTTTCCATATCAAACCATCCATGAAGCCTGCTTTTCCTCTAGATGTTTTAGTTACGTGAAAAATAAATTTTCTTAGGCTTTAAGTCAGTTTGAAGTTCAGCTCTGCCATTTATGCCTTAAATAGTCCTAAATAAATGATCAAGAACATTTTTTTTATGTGTTTGTTGGCTGCCTGAATATCTTCTTTGGCACAGTGTCTGTTAATGTCTTCTGCCCATTTTTCAATTGGATTGTTTGTCTTTTTGTTATTGAGGTGTTGGAGTTTTCTATAAATTTTGGAGATAAGTCATTTGTCAGATATGTCATTGCCGAACATTTTTTCCCAATTTGTAGGTTTTCTTTTTACTCTTTTGGACAAGTATTTTGATGCACATGAGAATTTAATTTTTATAAGGTCCAAGGCATCTAGTTTCTCTTCTGCTGTTTGTACATTTTGGTTTATTGATGATAGTCTCTTTAAGCCATAAATCATGGCCCCTAAGTTTTCCCCTATTTTCTCTTTGGTGACCTTTATAGTTTTAGATTTCACATTTAAGTCTTTGATCCATCTGGCATTAGTTTTTGTGTATGCTGTGAAATATGGATCTTGTTTCATTTTTCTGCAAATGGATATCCAGTTTTGCTAGCACCATTTGTTAAAGAGACTATCTCTTCATCATTTAATGGAATTCAGCCCTTTGTCAAAGATCAGGTGACCATGTTGTTGTTGTTGTTGTTATGTGCCATCAAGTTGGACCCCACTCATAGTGATCCCTCCTTGGATTTCTGAGGCAGTACCACTATGGAAGTAGATTGCCCCATCTTCCTTCCGAGGAGTGGCTGGTGGGTTTGAACCACCAGCCTTCTGGTTAGCAGTCAAATGCCTTAGGTACTACGCTACCAGAGCTCCCATAGGTAGATCTATTTCTCAGTTCTCAGTTCTGTTCCACTTGTCAATATGTCTGTCGTATCAATACTGGACTGTTTTGACTATGATTCTAGCAACACTGGACCTCTTGCTATTCCATGAGCATGCCATACAAACTCCTCCCTTAGGGTCTTTCCAGTGGCAGTTCTTGCAGCCTGAGACTCTTCTCTCCTAAGTATTATCATGGCTGGCTCCCTTACATTATGTTTCAGATGAATTGTTTTTTCCTCAGAGATGACTTCTTTGACTGCCTTGGCCAATGTGGCATTCTTGTCATTTTCTTTTGGTATTTTATTTTTCTTTAGAGCACTTATTGCCTTAAAACAGAAATGTATGCTTATTTGTTTTCTTCTGTGTGTAGTATACACATCTCCCACTGGAATTTGTGCTTTCTTTATCTAGTGTACTTTATCCTGAGAATGGAGGACAATGCCTAGCACATGGAAGATACCTAATGCATGTATGTTGAATGAATGATCACATCCCTGGCATTAATTTTGAAGATAAAGCTGACACCAGGAGGAGAGCAGAGGCAAGAGAACCTCAGAGAAGCCAAGGCCTCAACTATGTTGACATTTTTATTTCAGTATCAAACCACCCATGAAGCCTGCTTTTCCTCTAGATGTTTCAATTACATGAAAAATAAATTTTCTTAGGTTTTAAGTCAGTTTGAGGTTCAGCTCTGCCATTTGTGCCTTAATTAGTCCTAACTGATACACCCTACCTTGAATATGTATATCTTTGTGCACTTAGTACAACTATCAGGCTGCTGCTTCATATTTGCTTCATACATAAGAAATATGATGGATGTGCCCATGTAATTCTTTTATCTTCAGAGTTTGAAAAGCAGCAATCTCATTTGAGATATTGACAGCTGAATTTAGTGCTACCAAGTATACAATTTATCATGTAAATTATCTGATCTGGCTTAGAAATCAAATAATCCTATGTTTAATTTTTATCAGTTTTCCATCACTGACTTAAACTCAATATTTTATGACATGCTTGCTTATCTTCTTAACCATCATCATCTATTAAGTGCTGATTTAAGCATGGTGCTTATCTTAGTTTCCTAGTACTACTGCAACAGAAAAATCACAACTGGATGACTTTAAAGAACAGACATTTATTTTCTCAGAGTTCAAGAGGCTAGAAGTCCACATTCATTGTGCAGCTCTAGTGGTAGGCCCTTCCTTGTTAATTTCAGCTTCTAGTAACCAGCACTTCCTGGAACTCTTAGGCTTGTAGATTCAGCTGCTTCTTTTATCTTCAGATAGCATCTGTCTTCCCCTTGTATATACCTACTTCTGTGTCTTTTTTTTTTTTTTTTTTT
>NW_006921758.1:2764081-2774702 GCF_000298275.1 Orycteropus afer afer | reverse complement strand
AGATTATCTTCTGTGTCTGTGTTAATTGGTTTCCCTTTTCTTTGTTGAAGAGGGTCTGTGCAATCCTTCTGCCTAGTCCGCCATCTTGCCCCACCTCCTACTTCTCCTACTTCTGTGTCTTATCTGCTCTTTTTATAACTCAGAGTGATTAGGTTTAGAAAAGACCCTAATCTAGAGTGATCGAATTAACATTATTATTGTTAGGTGCTATCCAGTCAGGTCTGACTCAATAATGACTCTTTGTACAACAGAACAAAACACTGCCTAGTCCTGTGCCAGCCTCACAATACCTGCTATTCCTGAGCCAATCATTGCAGCCACTGTGTTAATCCATCTCGTTGAGGGCTTTCCCCTTTATATTGGCCCTCCACCTTACCAAGCATGATATCCTTCTCCAGGGAATGGTCCCTTCTGACAACATAACCAAAGTAGGTGAGACCAAGTCTGGCCATTTTCGCTTTCAAGGAACATTCTTGCTGCACTTCCTCCAGGACAGATTTTAGTTCTTTTGGCAGTCTGTGGTACTTTCAATATTCATCACCAACACCACAACTCAAAAGCATCAACTCTTCTTCGGTCTTCCTTATTCATTGTCCAGCTCTCACATGCATATGAGATAATCGAAAATACCATGGCTTGGATTAGGCACACCTTAGTCTTCAAAGAGACATCTTTACTCTTCAGCACTTTACAGAGGCCTTTTGCAGCAGACTTGCCTAGTGCAGTATGTCGTCTGATGTCTTGACTGCTGCTTCCATTGGTGTTGATTGTAGAACCAAGTAATATGAAGTCTTTGACAATTTCAGTCTTTTCTTCATTTATCATGATGCTATTTATTGGTCCAGTTGTAAAGATTTTCATTTTCTTTGTGTTGACATATATTATCCATATTGCAGAGTGTAGTCTTTAATCTTCATCAGAAAGTGCTTCAAGTCATCCTCACTTTCAGCAAGCCAGGTTATGTCATCCACATATCACAGGTGGTTAATGAGTCTTCCTCGAATCCCAATGCCATGTTCTTCTTCATGTAGTTCAGCTTCTCAGATTATTTGCTCACTATATGGATTGAATAAGTATGGTGAAAGGATACAACCCTGACACACTCCCTTCTTGATTTTAAACCATGCAGTATCCCGTTGTTCTGTTTGAATGAAAGCCTTCTGGTCTATGTACAGGTTTCTCATGAGTACAATTAAGTGTTCTGGACTTCCCATTCTTCTCAATGTTATCCATAATTTGTTATGATCCACTCAATCGAATGCTTTTGTGTAGTCAATAAAACACAAGTAAACATCTGTCTGGTATTCTTTGCTTTCAGCCAAGATCCATCTAACATCAGCAGTGATATCCCTTGTTCCATGTCCTCTTCTGAATCCAGCTTGCATTTCTGAAAATTCTCTGTCAATATACTGCTGCAGCCATTTTTTAATTATCTTCAGCAAGATTTTACTTGAGTGTGATATCAATGATATTGTTTGATAATTTCCACATTCTGTGGGATCACCTTTCTTTGGAATGGGTATAAATATGGATCTCTTCCAGTCACTTGGCCAGCTAACTGTCTTCCAAGTTGCTTGGCATAGCCAAGTGAGGCCTCCAGTGTGGCATTCATTTGTTGAAACATCTTAATGGTTATTCCATCAATTCCTGGAGCCTTGTTTTTCACCAAGTCCTTCAGTGCAGGTTTGATTTCTTCCTTCAATACCATTAGTTCTTGAAATAGATGAATATCAACCAGTTCTTTTTGGTAGAGTGACTCTGTGTATTCTTTCCATTTTCTTTTAATGCTTCCTGCATCATTTAATATATTGCCATAGAATCTTTCAATATTGCAACTCAAGGCTTACATTTTTTCTTAAGTTCTTTCAGCTTGAGAAATGGTGAGTGTGTTCTTCCCTTTTTATTTTCTAACTCCATATTTTTGCACATTTCATTATAATAATTGACTTTGTCTTCTTGAGCTGCTCTTTGAAGTCTTCTGTTTTGCTTTTTTATCTTGTCATTTCTTCCATTTACTACTCTCCATTCAAGGGCAAGTTTCAGAGTCTCCTCTGACATCCATTTTCATCTTTTTTTCCTTTCCTGTCTTTTTAATGACTTCTTGCCTTTTTCATGTGTGATGTTCTTGAATTCATCCCACAATTCCTCTGGTTTTTGGTCATTGATGTTCAATGAGTCAAATCTGTTCATTAGATGGTCTCTAAATTTAGGAAGGATATAATCAAGGTCATAATTTGGCTGTCATGGACTTGTTTGAATTGTCTTCAACTTCAACTTGAACTTGCATATGAGCAACTGATGGTCTGTTCCTGGCCTTGTTTTGGCTGAAGATAGATGAGTTTCTCTATTGCCTCTTTCCACAGATATAGTCTGTCTGATTCCTGTGTATTCCATCTGGTAAAGTCCACATATATAGCCACCATTTGTGTTGTTGAAAAAAGGTATTTGCAATGAATAAGTCATTGGTCTTTGAAAATTCTATCGTGCGATCTCCAGCATCATTTATATCACCAAGGCCATATTTTCCAACTACTGGTGATTCTTCTTTGTTTCCCACTTTCACATTCCAGTCACCAGTAATAATTAACCCATCTTGAATGTATAGTTAGTCAATTTCAGAGTGCAGAAGTTGGTAAAGGTCTTCAATTTCCTTGTGTTTGGCTTTGGTGGTTGGTATGTAAATCTTAATAATAATAGTATTAACTGGTCTTCCTTGTAGGCATATGCATATTATCCTATCACTGATAGCATTGTTCAGTATAGATCTTGAAACATTCTTTTTGATGATGAATGCCACAACATTCCCCTTCAATTTGTCATTTCTGGCATAGTATATCACATGGTTGTCTGATTCAAAATGGCCAAAACCAGTCCATTTCAGCTCACTAATGCCTTGGATATTGATCTTTATGCATTCCATTTCATTTTTGACAACTTCTAATTTTCCTAAATTCATACTTCATACATTCCATGTTCTTACTATTAATGGATGTTTGCAGTTGTTTCTTCCCATTTTGAATTGTGCCACATCAGGAAATGGAGGTCCTGAAAGCTTTACTCCATCCATGTCATTAAGGTTGACTCTACTCTGAGGAACAGCTCTTTGCCAGTCATATTTTGAGTGCCTTCCACCCTGAGGGGCTCATCTTCTGGCACTATGTCAGATAATGTTTTGGGGCTGTTCTTCAAGTTTTCCAGTAATACATCAGACAGTGTTTCACTGCTATCATAAGATTTTCACTGGCTAATTCTTTGAGAAGTGGACTCCTTCTTCTGAGTCTGTCTTAGTCTGGAAGTTCCACTGAAACTTGTCCAGCATGGGTAACCTGTCTGGTATTTATAACATGGTGGCATCATTCCAGCCTCACAGCAGGGTGAAAGCCACCACAGTATGACAAACTGACTGACAAGTGGTGGTCTAATTAACATAAACACCTGTATTTCCAAATAGGACTATGTTCACAGGTATAGGGGTTTAAGATTCTAACACATATGTTCGGGGGGGGGGCACAGTACTATTTTAAACATGGAACATGGTGAATTATCTATGGAAAAGTCTTAATTATGACATGGAATAAAATTTTGGAGACGGGACACTTATATTTATTCTAACCCTCTCCCTACTTGTTTTCAAGATCCTCCTTTGTGCTTATTTTCTCAAGGAAAATTTATGACAGGTTTGAACCAAACCAAACCAAACTCAGTGCCGTCAAGTCAGATCCAACTCATAGCAACCCCTCTTTGGGTTTCCAAGGCAGTATCACTATGGAAGTAGATCACCCAATCTTCTTTCTGAGGAGTGGTATTAGAAGGTATTATTTCTACAATATGCTGATGTCAGACAGATCTTGGCTAAAAGCAGAAAATATCAGAAAGATGTTTACCTGTGTTTTATTAACTTTTCCAAGGCATTTGAGTGTGTGGATCATAAGAAATTATGGATAACACTGCAGAGAAATGGAATTTCACAACACCTACTTATGTTCACGAGGAACCTGTGCATAGACCAAGAGATAGTTGTTGGAATAGAACAAGGGGATGCTGTATGGTTGAAAATCAGGAAAGGTTTGCTTTAGGGTTGTATCTTTTCAACATACTTATTCAATCTATATCCTGAGAAAACAATCTGATAAGCTGGACTGTCTGAAGAAAAATGTAGCATCAGGATTGGAGGAAGACTCCTTACTAACCAGCAAGATGCAGATGATGCAACCTTGTTTGCTGAAAGTGAAGAGGACTCGACATGCACCTACTGATGAAGATGAAAGACTACAGTCTTCAGTATGGATTACTCATCCACATAAAGAAAACAAAAATCCTCACAACTGGACAAATAAGCAACATCATGATAAATAGAGGCAATATTGACACTGTCAAGGATTTCATTCTACTTGGATCCATAGTCGGTGTCCATGTAAGCATTGCTCAGGAAATCAAGCAATGTATTTACTCTTTAAAGTGTGAAAAAACAAAGATGTCAGTTTGAGTACTGAGGTGTGCCTAATTTAAGCCAGGGTTTTTTCAGTTGCCTCATAGTCATGTAAAAGCTGGATGAGGAATAAGGAAGACTGAAGAATTGATGCCTTTGAATTGCAGTGTTGGTGAAGAATATTAAATATACTACGGGCCACCAGAAGAATGAAAAAAATCTGTCTTGGAAGAAGTACAGCTAGAATGCCCCTTAGAAGTGAGGTTGTGAGACTTCATCTCACATACGTTGCACATGTTATCAGGAGGCACCAGTTCTTGGAGGAAGACTTTATGTTTGGTAGAAGGTCAGATCCTCAATGAGATGGATTGACACAATGGCTGCAACAATGGGCTCAAACATAGCAATGATTTTGAGGATGGTGAAGAACTGGGCAGCGCTTTGTTCTGTTGTACACAGGGTCACTGTGGGTCATAACTGACTGGATGACACCTAACAAGAACAACAAAAACAGATATTTATTTTATTTTCATCATAACTCAGTTCTCACAGAGTTACAAGGGTGTATAAATTCTAGGTGGATAAAGACTCTCTTTTATAGTCATAATGACAGCCTACAAAACGTTCATTGTTGAATAATCAGGCTAAAGCCTACCCTGGTCATTAAGTAAACACTACACATCTGGCCAAAATGAGGTTTTCAACACTGAGATATGGTGAGACAATTTTACTGTTATCTTTCCCACTCCAGTTTATCAGAACATTGTCTCTTATTAATCTTTTCAAACAACCAGCTTTTTTTTTTTTTTTTTTTTAAACATTCCTATTTGTTTTGCCTCTCCTCGGGAGAAAGATGAGGCAATCTACTTCCGTAGTGATACTGCCTCGTCAACCCAAGGAGGGGTCGCTATGAGTTGGGTCTGACTCAACAGCACATAACAACAACATTTGTTTTGCTAATAAAAATTTTTGTTATTTTATTAATCTATTGCATTGATTTTTGTTCTTATTACTACCTTTCTACATAACTTTGTGTTTACTTTTTGCCATTTTTCTGGATTTGAGTAGATTGCTTTGCTCATTGGCTTTTATTCTTTCTTGGTTTCTAAAAAATGTATTTAAAGCTGTAACTCTTAAGTATTGCTTTACTTTTGTACCAATTCTTTGATTTTTTTATTACTACTTCAGAATATTTTGTAATTCTTATTTCCTTTTAAATATAATGATTGGTCAGTTGTATGATACTATGTTTTTAAATCTAAGAGATTTAAAAATTTATTTTTTGGGGTTGATTTTAAATTTTCTTACATCATGGTTAGGGACATAGTCTCCGTGATGCTGATTCTGTTGAATTTGTTGGGCTTCCTTCGTGACCTACAGAGCCCTGCTGGTGCAGTGGTTAAAGTGTTCTACTGCCAACCAAAAGGTCAGTGGTTAGAACCCATCAGCCATTCTGTGGGAGAAATATGAGACAGTCTGCTTCCATAAAGATTTAAAGCATTGGAAACTTTTTGAGCACTTCTACTCTGTCTTATAGGGTTACTATGAGTTGGAATTGATCCTACAGTGACTTTGGTTTTGTTGTGACCTATTACATAGTTAATTTTTTGAATATTTAAATTTTTAATACATGATGTTTTATACATACCTATAAATCAAAATTAACAATGTGATATTTAGCCCTTCCATATCTTTGTTTATTTTGGGGTGTGGTTAATATATCAATTTTAAGAAAGCCAAAAAACCAAACCCATTACCCTTGAGTCAATTCTGACTCATAGTGACCCTATAGGACAGAGTGGAACTGCCCCTTAAGGTTTCCAAGACTGTAAATCTTTATAGAAGCAGACTGCCTTGTCTTTCCAGTGGAATGGCTGGTGGTTTCAAACTGCCAACCTTTTGGTTAACAAACAAATGCACTGTGCCACCAGAGGGCTCAGTTTTGAGAAGGGCATGATTTTAACATTGAGTATAAATGTGCATATTTACTTCTTGGATTTCTAATTTGTTTATATATTTTGTGGACATATTATTAGGTGGATATGTACTCATCGTGATTATTTCTTGGAGCTCTGCTGGTGTGTTGGTTAAAGCATTCAGCTACTAACACAAGGCTAATGGTTCAAACCCATCAGCTGCTCCATGGGAGAAAGATGAGGCAGTCTGCTTCTGTAAGGATTTATAGCCTTGGAAACCCTACAGGGCAATTCTACTCTGTCCTATAGTGTCACTATGAATCTGAATCGACTCAATGGCAATAGGATTGGGATATTTCTCTCTCATTAGTGTATTACTTTGTGCCCATGCTGCTATTAAATACATCTTGATTGTTATACTTTGCATATTTAGCATGTACAGTTGGTTCTTCTTTATGTCTTGTTTCAGCTCCTGGTTTGCCATATTATTCTTTATCTCTTTATGACTATTTATTACAATTGTTTAAAATTCTTCTTTGGTCTTATCCATTAATTCTGCTTTCTCTGATAAGAGTTGTCTAGTGCATTGTCTTTTTTCAAGATAATATTCTTTTAAGATGGATTCTTAATTTTCCTTTGAGCTCATATTTCTTAAAGATGTTTGCTACCTCTTCTGGTGATGTATATATTGGGGAATGGTCTAAAGCCCAATCTTAATTTGTAACTGTTCTGAAGTTCTGCGGCAGAATTTTCTTAGGATGGAGAGCCTGTGTCCTGGACTTCCTATTTCTTAAGGGACATTTTACTTTGTTGTAATTACCGAGTCCTTTGGTTGAGGGGAAAGAGCCCTAGTGGCACACTGGTTAAGTGCATAGCTGCTAACAGAGAGGTCAGTGGTTCAAACCCTCCAGCAACTTCATGGGAGAAAGATGTGGCAGTCTGTTCTGTAAAGATTTACAGCCTTAGAAACCCTAAGGGACAGTTCTACTGTGTCCTATGTTGTTGTTTTTATTAGGTGCTTTTGAGTCTGTGTACAACAGAATGAAACACAGCCCAGTCCTGTGCCATCCTCACAAGCATTGCTGTATTGAGCCCATTGTTGAAGCCATTGTGTCATTTCACCTTGTTGATGGTCTTTCTCTTTTTCTCTAGCCCTCTATCAAGCATGATGTCATTCTTAAGGGAATGGTCCCTTCTGACCACACGACCAAAGTAGGTGAGATGAAGTCTGGCCATTCTTGCTTCCAAGGAGCATTCCAGCTGCACATATTCCAGGACAGATTTGTTCATTCTTCTAGAACTCTTTTTAGTATTTATTTAGTATTTTAATTTTTTTAGCATTTTTAAAATTTATTATTTATTTAGTATTTTTAGTATTTATTTATTTAGTTCATTCTTCTGGCAGTATTTTTAGTATTCTTTGCCAGCACCAGAATTCAAAGGAATCAAGTTTTCTCAGGTCTTCATTATTCATTGTTCAGCTTTCACATGCATATGACCCACGGGTTGGGTCAGAAGCGCCTTCGTCTTCAAAGTGATGTCTTTGCTCTTACACACTTTAAAGAGGTCTTTTGCAGCAGATTTGCCCAGTGTAATACATCGTCTGATGTCTTGACTGCTGCTTCCATGAGTGTTGAGTATGGGTCAAAGTAAAATGAAATCCCTGACAACTTCAAACTTTTCTCCATTTATAGTGTGTTGCTTATTGGTCCAGTTGTGAAGATTTTTGTTTTCTGTATGTTGAGGTGTAATCTATACTGAACGCTGTAGTCTTTGATCTTCATGAGTTTGTGCTTCAAGTCATCTTCATGTTCAGCAAGCAAAGTTGTTTCATGTGCATGTTGCAGATTGTTAATGAGTCTTCCCCCAACCCTGATGCCTTGTATTTCTTCATATAGTCTAGCTTCTCGGATTATTTTCTCAGTACAGATAGAATACATATGGTGAATGGATACAACCCTAATAATACACATCTTTCCTGATTTTAAATCATGCAATGTCCCCTTGTTCTGTTTGGATGACTGCTTCTTGTGTTATATACATGTTCCTGACTTAGGTGTTCTAGAATTCCCATTCCTTGCAATGTTATCCATAACATTGACAGACCCACCACTTTCTGTCAGTTTGTTGTACTGTGGTGGCTTGCGTGTTGCTGTGATGCTGGAGGTTATTCCACTAGTATTTCGATTACCAGCAGAGTTACAGGTTTCAGCAGAGCTTCCAGAGTAAGAAAGACTAGGAAGAAAGATGGGGCCATCTACTTCTGAAAAAACTGGCCACTGAAAATCTTATGAAAAGCAGTGAAATTCTGTCCTATAGGATTGCTATTAGCTGAAATTGATTTGTTGTTATTGGGCTTTTGGTTTGGTTGAGAGGGATGGGTGGGTTGAAGAAATACTCAGAATCTGGCAAATCTCTTAATCCTTGCTCCTACACGGCTGCTTGAATGTCTAAGGCTACTTCATAGTCCCTGCTGACTGCTAGGCTGCTTGTTACAGTTAATCTTCTCAGCAGTGATTAGGCAGATAGTGGCCCACTCAGGCCCTGTGCAGTAAACCAAAACCAAACTCACTGCCATCTAGTTGAACCCAATTCATAGCGACCCCTCCTTGGGTTTCTGAGGCGGTATAGGAGGGTTTGCTATAAGTTGGGTTCCACTTGACAGCAGTGAGTTTGGTTTTGGTTTACTGCACGGGGCCTGAGTGGGCCACTATCTGCCTAATCACTACTGAAAGGATTAACTATAACATGCAGCCTAGCAGCCAGTAGGGACTATGAAGTAGCCTTGGACATTCAAGCAGCCAGGTAGGAGCAAGGATCAACAAAAGGCCCTCCTAAAAGCTGTTCCAGGTCACAATATCTCAGTTTGCAAGGTCTCTTTCCTTCTAAGCTGTTATTTCCTCCCCAACCTCACCCTGGCTACCTTCTCAAGTCTGTATATTAATTTAGCAAATACATTGTCCTTCCTCTTATATCTGTGGCATCTCTGGGGCTGGGTTGGAAGAAGGAGTGGATGGGAAAGAGCCAGTTATTTGTGCTTGTTTTGTGTTCACCATGAGGAAAGATATTTTCAGTCTTTCCAACAACTTTGCACCTTTCCTTTAAGGTGCCTCTCATGATTTCTCAATCCAATGTGGTGTTTCTCTTTGTACAGTTTTGCTATAGATATATAACTAATCTAACACAGTTCCTGGCACAAGACTAATAATGTTAGACTATACTGTTAGACTCTATTACTTTAATATTTCCATTTCTTTGAAACAACTCTTAGATATAGTTAATAACTGCAACATTTGCAAATGGTTATGTGTTTTGGAAGGTTAAAAAATAGTTATATATATAAACTTGCTTCTGAATTTTGACATATGGCTGTTCTTTGCATATGAAAATGAGTCAGCAGGACATGCAACTTGAATTTTTTATAACATTAATGGTGAACTTATTATTTCCATATATATATTTAAAATGAAGTTAGAGTATATTGGTGATGAATGTCTGAAATGTGGGCTTTAGTCTGTAAATGGAATTAGTCAAAGCCACCGGGTTTAGATGTGGGTTAAAACTTAGTTCTCATAATATTATAGGATGATTTAAGGATTTCTAAACTTTGGAGTGTTTGTATTTTTTTTTAATATATTAGTATTAAAAGGAAATTTTCTTTCCTCCTAAAATGTGAAAGAAATTAGAGGAAGAGAGTTAATATTCCTGGAACACTTGGCTTGATGTTTTCCATTATGGTCTTAATTAATTTTCACAACCAACATAAAAGCCAGATAGTGTGATAACCATTTTTAAAATGAGGGAATTGGAACTTCAAGAGTTATGTAATTTGATAATTTAAAAGTTAAGTGCCGGAGTTATAATTTCAATCCAAACCTGTCTGCCTCTTGTGTTTTTGCTTTGTACTAGTGCTTCTCAAACTTTTGTGTGCATGCGAATCACTTAGGGAATTTGTAAAAATGCCAATTTGAATATAGTAGTCTGAGAGAGTCTGCATTTCTAATATAGCTTCAGGTAATTCTGGTACTGCTAGTCTATGGACCACACTTGAGTAGCATGGCTCTACAGCATGTAGTGACATAATAAGTACTTAGATTTTAAGTTTTTATATGATTTCCGACTCACCATTTGGATGGTAGTCTAGGGTTATAATACTAGTGTTAAGAAAATGGAAAACTGAGTTTTATGGTAGCGTAGTTCCTAAGGCATTTGACTGCTAACCAGAAGGCTGGTGGTTCAAACCCACCAGCCACTCCTCGGAAGGAAGGTTGGGCAA
>NW_006921758.1:2749357-2763566 GCF_000298275.1 Orycteropus afer afer | reverse complement strand
TTTTTTTTTTTCCTATTCATAAATTAACTAAAGCTGAAGCTTCTTTAATTACCTATATGTACTTCTTCTGTGGAATTTAGCAGTGTTACTGGCCACTAGTTTTCATTCTACTAGGTTCATTTCTAATGGGAAACTTCTTTTGTCTCACGTATGTTATAATAACACATCAAAAAAGAGCTATTTGTTTGTTGATTTAGTAGCCATTTAGTTTCTATCTATTCACATTTCCCTAGGATTGTAGGAAATGTCACTCCATAAAGAACGATGAGTGTCTTGAAGATGTGCTGCTTATGACTTGGTACAGCTGCTGTGCTCTTCAATTAACATTTGGAAACATTTAAAGAATCAACAACCTTTCTCGGGCCATGTTCACAAATAAAAGTGAAATTTTTATAATTTTCTGTGATGCATATTCTAAGGGGAGTGATCAGAGTGTGGCTAGGAGTGAACAAATTTCAGTGCACTGCTGTGTGCAGAGGATATCTGGTGGTGCAGTGGTTAAAATGTTAACCAAAAAGGTTAGAGGTTCAAACCCACCAGCTGCTTCACAGGATTCCATAAAGATTTACAACCTTAGAAACCCTATGGGGGCACTTCTACTCTGTCCTAGAGGGTTGTTATGAGTCGGGATTGAGTTGGCAATAGGTTTTGGGTTTTTGCTGTGTGCAGAGGAAAGCCCTAGGTTGAAGGATTAAAATCCCTAGACATATCCCAAGTTTGAATTCAGTGTGAATATCTTCCTGAGGAGAAGTTGAGTTGAACTGTAAGTTGTTCCAGGACAAAAAACAAAACAAAGCAAAAAACCTTTATCAAATAGAAAATAAGGGAAATTTCTTCTTAAGGGAAAAAGAAATAACTGGTTCAGAGTTTTGGAATACATAGTAGACATTTTCTGTTAATAATCTAAAAATGCTCTATTGTAAATTAGGAAAGAAAATTCATCTTCTTAGTCTTTATGTTTAATTAATAAAAGTACATATAGTTATAACAAATTGAACAAGTCAGAGATGTATAAAGAAAATATTTATCTTTTCCTGCACTTCATCTACTGTGAGAAAAGCAATTAAAAACATCAGTGATATTTATTTTATTAAGAATTTATTACTGCTTGGAGATATATTCACATGGTTAAAATTCAAAGGTTACAAGGGAATAAACTAAACTGTCATACTTCTCTTCCCTTGACACTCACTTCCCTTCTGAAAACCAATAAATGTTAACACTTTGTTGTGTATCTTCCCAAACATATTTCATTCATAAGTAAATACACCTAATCCTCACTTGTTGATTATTTTGTTACCTGACATTTCACATTTATGACAATAGTAAAAAATCTACTACCCAACTATTGAGCACGTTAATGTCATACACAGTAACATATTTTGTACAGTAATGAACGATGGGTTATGAGGAGAGAGTAATACTAGCTGTATGTGTCATCTTGACTGGGTCTTAGTTCTTAGTGCTTTGACAGTTATATAATTCTGTAGTTTGGCAGTTACGTAATAATGTAGTCATCCTCCATTTTTGCATAATTTTGCATAACGACCTGGTCTTTGGAACCTAACCATTTCGATAAGCGAGCAATAGGTATACTTATATTTTTATTCTTTCTCTAACTTTTCACACAAGTTTTCTTATGCAGCATTCATTGTCCTGCACCTTGCATACTTCATCTCACAAGAGGTCTCAGAATCTGTTTCATCTCAGCGCTAAAGAGCTTGCCATTTCTTCTAAGGTGGGTGATCTTCCACTGTATGGCTGTAGTTGGATTTTTTTTTTAACAGTCTTTTACCAATGAACATTTATATATTTTTCTATTTAAAACAATGTTTCAATAAGTAATTGCAAATAGGTGTTTTGGTTACCTAGTGCTGATCTGACAGGAATATATTACAAATGGGATGGCTTAAACAAACAGGAGTTTATTCTCTTACAATTTTGGAGGCTAGAAGTCCTAGTTCAAAGTGCCAGCCTCTAGAGGCTCAGTGAAAGCCCCTCGACCCAGGGTTTCAGCTCTGCCTCTTACTCCAGGCCAATTGAAGCTAGAAGCCTCTCTCCACCCAAGCAACCACTGGCTGCTGAGGTTGACAAATCGAAGGTCGACAAGTGAAATGGCACAGTCCCTATACTACCAAACCACACAGCAGACCATTGATTCAAGTCCATCAAAAGTGTCAAGATCGGCAGAGCATGGCAGGCTACTGAATGAAGACTCAGCTACATGCAGAATTCAAGTGTGCCAAAAAGCTGGAAACCTTTATCAAAGTTGCTTCTTATATACTGGAAGCTGCCCCTTTCCAAAAGCAGCTACTCAGCTGCTCCAGTAGATTTCACCATAGATTTAATTACCAGTCTTATCACGGGGAATAACTACATCCAGCTGTCCAGCCATTCAACAAGTCCCAGCCAAGTTGACATACAACCTTAACTACTACAATAGGTAATTTTATCTCTCCCAGTTTTAGACAAGTGTTTCAATTGTCCATTCCAGTTCTCAATCAAACCATTACTTTGAGGATGGTATACAGCATGGTATGTCCACTTAATATGATGTTTTTTGGACCATTGCTGCACCCGATGGGATGTAAAGTGTGTTCCTTGGTCTGAGGAAATATAACTTGGTGGCCCAAATTGGTACAGTATCTTTTGTTCCAATCCTTTAATGGTGTTTTTGGCATTTGTATCTGTCTGCTGTATTTGTCCATCTGATCCAAATTTTTTCTCATTATCATCCTTATGGTATCTGATAATATTTAACTGAGATAATATTATTCCCTTGTTCTGAGTCTATCTTTAGGTATCAGCATAATGTTGGATTTCCCCCGCTGCATAACCCATTTATTCATTGCTTTACCTTCAGCTATTATTTCTCCTTCCTTCTATTCATCATTTAGTTTTACCCAGACTTTCCCACCTTGGGAGGGGACATCAAGTTCAACTGTTGTGCCTATCCATATTTCTGATAGCAAGATCAGTCTAGCAAGTGCTTCCCCCTCAGTCCATTCCAATTCATGCTGGGTATGGTTACACAGGTACAAAACTAGTGGGCTATCTTAACCACTGGGCAGGACAGTAGTATTCACTGTCAGCCCCAGTTTGGCCAGATGGTGAGATGGTACAATCCATCCCATAAGGCCCCTGGGAATTCTGGCATACAGGTTCAGAGGTATAGACACAGTTTCTTCTTTAGGGATCACCCCAGCCTCTGGCACCCGCAGCTGCATCCCAGGTCCAGGGACCACAGCTTCTGGCAGGAAGAAAGCAACATTAGGTGATGTGGGGAAAAACTGTACAGTGGCACCTGCAGCTGCATCCCAGGTTCAGGGACCACAGCTTCTGGCAGGAAGAAAGCAACATTAGGTGATGTGGGGAAAAACTGTACAGTGGCACCAGCATTCTCCCCCACCCCTTCTTCACTAGATCCCCCAGAAAAGCATAGGAATCTGTCGAGTGGTGATCCTCCCTTTGCCCCCCTCATGTTGAGTGTGAGCACACATTCATGAAGGTGTGTGAGCCAGCCCTTTAGGCCTTTATCTCCCCCAGTTTTAGACAACAAATGTTTCAATTGCCCATTCCAGTTCTCTATCAAACATTACTTTGAGGATGGTATGCAACATGGTACATCCACTTAATATGATGTTTTTTGGCTTATTGCTGTACCCTACGGGATGTAAAGTGAGTTCCTTGGTCTGAGGAAATATAACTTGACTTCCTAGTTTATTGCTATTTATTTATCTTTAATATTTTATTGTATTTTTTTTCTTATCAAAAATAGTTATGGTTTAGATCAAGAGTGTGTGGGAAAGGTATGGACACCTTGTTTGATGACACCTTGTCTGCTGCTGTTGCTTAGGATGGTGAATGTTATGGAAAGTGGTGGTTCAGCATTCTAGGGAAAAATGACTCAATGAAACTGATACTTTTCTTGTTTCAGTGCCTTTGGTCCTAGCATGCAGGTGGTTGATCAGACTCAGTAGGAGTTTGTTGGGAATAATGTGTCTAAAAGTACATTCTAGTGACCAAATGTGTTAACTTTGTGCTGCAGTTATTTCTACCCTTACAATGACTTCAGAATAAAACCAATTGGAGCTTGAAATCTGGCTTTGTCACTAACTTACTCTGTGACCTTGGACAATTAGTCTCTCAAAGCTTTTCTACCTCATCTGTAAAATGAAGGGACAAATATATACTTGGCAGGGCTTTTATGAGGATGAAAGGAGATGATGTATTCCAAGCAATTACTGCAGACTTATGTTAGACCTGGGTTCATACCCACACTCTATCCCTTATGAGCTGTGTGTCCTTGGGCAACTCCCTCAGCTTCACCACGCCTCAGTTTCCTCTTCCTAAAATGGGGATAATAACTGTACTTCATCAGGTTGATATGTAAAGTGTGTAGCACAGTGCCAGACACATAAGTGCTCAATAAATGGTAGCTATTGGTTTTTATTATTGTCATTATCATTCTCTTCAGCAATTTTCTTAAGCTTCCTTATCCTGAGCCCTTCTGTTGAAAATTGGCCGGGATGCTTCCACTATTATTCTTTCTCTATAGTCATGCTGTGACATTTGAGTCACTGTATGATTGAATCTGCCAGGCACTTCCCTCGGATCTGCATGTGGAGATGCAGGGATTCCTGCCGACATAAGTCTCCAGGGACACTTCTTGGGCCTGGGCCAGCGCCCCTTTCTTCTCTCTTAACAGTCGCAGGGATTGGTCCACCCACTCTCTTCTGACTGCCACCACCTGTTCTTCCCCTCACGTTTCTCTTCTCTGAGGCTCTGGAGTGGGAAAAACAAACAAACATCTATTGGATATAGGGAGGAAGGGGAAAAACACATACCATGGAATCAGGAGAACTAGGTTTTAGGCCTGGCTCATGCTGTGAAGCTTTGCTTCAGTATTCACATGTGTGAAATGAGAGTGTACTCTTCAATTTCTAAATTCCCCACCAGCTCTAAGATGCTCTGATGCTCTCCTATGTTCAGAGCACTACACTTGATGTTTGTGAGAAGGAGCAAGGGAATAAATATGGCATGGTCCTTACTCCGCACTGCTGAGAAGCAGTATAGCATAGTGGAAGGAGCATAGACTGAGTTCAAAGTTACTGATGGTGTTGCCCTGGGCAAGTTATTTAAATAGTCTGAGCTTCAGTTATATAATCTGAAATAAGTGTTGGAATTTACATAGGTTTCAGAGTTTGTGATCCTTAGTTAAAATCCTGGCTCTGTCACTTTCAGGCAGTGTATCTTTGGAAGGTTGTGCAGCCTCTTAGGGTTTCAGTTTATGCATCAAAGACAACATAATAGGAGTTCAGTGGATAGTCACAGCTGTGAGGACGAGCAGCATGAAAGTGATGTTGTTGATGACTGTAACTCTGGAACTTTCTCTTTTTCTCTTGTAGCCCTGTTTTCTGTTTGTTCACTCATTGCTAACAAGTCGATTCCAGCTCATAGTGACCCCCTTTGGGTTTCTGAGGCTGTAAATCTTTATAGAAGTAGATTGCCCATCTTCCTTCCATGGTGGATTTGAACCACCCACCTTCTGGTTTGCAGCCAAATGTCTTATTCACTACGCCACCAGAACTCCTTTCAGTAAATGTTTTAGAAACTCTAAAAAGAGCCAATAAATTACTAAATAGAATCTAAAACCCAGGAGTATCTGATTTCAAAGCCATGCTCTTAACAACCTTGATAAACCTGTTAAGAGGTCTTAGTCTTAGACTTTAATGGAATTAATATTTTAATGTGTGTGTATGTGTGTGTGTATTATATACAAGTGTTTCTACATAAAAGACTTTCTTCCCCATCAATCCTTCATCTGCCTGGACTGGTAGTGAGTACAGGGTGAGAGGGAGCAAATGAGGATTGAAGGGATTACTTTGTAGGGACAAAGACACGAAAATGTTGAAATCCAGCTTCTGAAATTTAAAACAGGTTTTGCATTAAGACAATATACTTGAAATTTAGGGGTTTTATGGGGAAGCAAACAAACAAAAAGGAAAAGTTTCCTTTGACTCTGATTTAATATATAAAGTCTAAGTCCAAAAATTCAATCCAAACCCACTGCCATCAAATTGATTCTGACTCACGGTGATGCTATAGGGCAGAGTAGAACTGTTCCATAGGGTTTTCAAGGCTGTAAGTATATATGGGAGCAAATTGCCACATCTTCCTCCTGCAGAGTGGTTGGTGGGTTTGAACAATCGACTTTTTGTTATAGCAGCCCAGTGCTTAACACTGTGCCTGCCTGAAAAAAACAAAGACCAAACTCACAGCCATTGAGTGGATTGGACTCATAGGGACCCCTCCTTGGGTTTCCCACGTGATATCTCTACTGAAGTAGATTACCCAATTTTCCTTCCAAGGAATGGCTGGTGGATTTGAACTGCCAGCCTTCTGGTTAGCAGTCAGATGCCTTATGCACTACGCATCATACTCCCTAATCCATGTTCTGCCGCCCAAGAGGTAACAACTATTCTGATGTCTGTCGTTATTTTTAGGTGCCGTGGAGTCATCTCCGACTCGTAGTGACCTCATGTTCAGTAGGATGAAACACTGCCCAGTCCTGTGCCAGCCCCATGGTCGTTGCTATACCTGAACCCATCATTGCAGCCACTGTGCCAATTCATCTTATTGAGGGCCTTCCTCTTTTTCGTTGTCCCTCCACTTTGCCAACCATGATATCCTTCTTCAGAGAATGGTCCCTTTTTACAACATGACCAAAGTAGGTGAGACGAAGTTTAGTCATTCTCATTTCCAAGGAGCATTTTCAAGGCTGCACTTCTTCCAGGATAGGTTTGTTAGTTCTTTCAGCAGTCCATGGTACTTTCAGCATTCTTCACCAACACCACAATTCAAAAGCATCAACTCTTCTTTGGTTTTCCTTTTTCATTGTCCCGCTCTCACAAGCATATGAGGCAATTGAAAATACCATGGCTTGTGTCAAGCACAGCTTAGTCTTCAAGGAAACATCTTTGATCTTCAGCACTTGAAAGAGGTCCTTTGCAGAAGATTTGCCCAATGCTGTATGATGTCTGATATCTTGATTGCTCCCTCCATTGGTGTTGATTGTAGAACCAAGTAATATGAAGTCTTTGACAACTTTGATCTTTTCTCCATTTATCATGATCCTGCTTATTGGTCCCATTGTGAGGATTTCTGTTTTCTTTATATTGAGGTATAATCCATATTGCAGTCTGTAGTCTTGAATATTCATCAGTAAATGTTTCAAGTCATCCTCACTTTCAACAAGCAAAGTTTTGTCATCTGCATAACGTAGGTTGTTAGTGAGTCTTCCTCCAATTCTGATGCCATATTGTTCTTCATATAGTCCAGCTTCTTGGATTATTTGTAAAGCATACAAATTGAATAAGTATGGTGAAAGGACATTTGCTATTACTGATTAGTTTTTTTTCTGTTTTTGCAATTCATATAACTTGAATTATACAGTATGTATGAGGTGTAGTAAATTATTTAGTGTGGCTTTTCTACCCATAAGTCTTTGTAAACTCCAAGGTGGGATTTTCTATGAGCAACTGAGGAGCTCCTAATTGCTGAAGGTGTCCACCTGGAGTATTTCTGTTGGGAGTGGCACAAAACAATGTTCTGGGAGGTGCCCACTCTCTCTCTCAGGTGCTTAGAGTTCTGATGCTATGATTGGCTAGTTTGACCACCCTGCCGGGCTCAAAAGGAGGCCTCCTAGAGGCAGAACACTCTCTCTGACTGCTGGTTGAGGACAACATGCTGCTGAAAGGGACACATGCTCCTGAGACATGTGCTGCTGGGAAAGAGACGCAGGAGACACGCATTGCTGAGTGAGACACCGAGGGACTAGCACTGCTGGGAAAGAGACTGTGAGAGACTGTTGGCTGAGGGATGGTGGGCTGGGAGAGAGACTGAGCATTTTTCCTGAACTTGAATTGTAGTCTGTGGTGCTTCCCTAATAAACCCCATAATCTGTGAGCTCTGTGTGGCCACTGCAACAAATTATCAAACCCAGGAGAGAGGTGGTGGGTGCTTTGGGAGGAAAAGTTGGTGAAAGGGCTGGAGGGAGGCAGCATGTCTGGCCTTGTAGGAATAGGCTTTGGGTTACTGCTGGTAATCCTGTCTTCCTCTTGTGGGATTAGAGGAGGTCAGAACATGCAGCCTCCTTGCCATTTTTGCAATGTACTTTTGTATCAAAATTATTTTATGTGATTTAATATCTATGGAGTCATCCATATTGATGTATATAATATTAGTTTATTTTTATTACTGCAACACATTTTCTTGTACATGTCTTTTTGTAGACACATTCATTTAACTTGTTTAAGAACAACCCTAGGAGTAGAATTACTGGGACATAATGCAGGCATGCATTTAGATGCCAAAAAAGTTTTACAAAGTGATAGTACATTTTACACTTCCACTAGCAACTTATAAAAGCATCAGGTGCTCCACATCTTCTTCAGTCTTTGGGATTTCAGTCTTTATCATTTCAGCCATTCTGGTGTACACATAAGCACCTTGGAGAAAAAGTATCCTTTATTTTCTGGGAAATTGTAGACTGAGTCACAAATAGATAGTACTAACCTAAGTAGTATCTTAGAAATAAAGTTAATTTTATCAAAATGAATGAGGTCCTCTAAAATTTGTTACACAACAAATAAGAGATGCCTAGCAGACAAGCTGAAATAGTCCTGTAGTTGCTAGAGGAGAAGAGGGAGACTGTGAATTTCTTTAGGCTGTATTTCAGAGCCATGTGAATCATTTAAATCATCAGAACTGTAGGTGTAGTGCAGAGATACAGAGATATACTCCCTAACACAGAAAATCTACACAAATGAACAAATTATTCTGTTTTGACTTATCTTTATTGTTGACTTAGAGATTTCAAATAAATCTTATGTATATAATAGGCTTGTAACTTTTGGAATTCTAGAACTTTATTTATACATAACCACCAGTTTAGAAAAAGAATCTTATTTAAATCTAGCCAATATCTCTTGATTTTTGTATGTACACCAGAATGGCTGAAATGATAAAGATTGAAATTCCAGAGACTGAGGAAGGTGTAGAGCACCCAATGCTTTCATAAGTTGCTAGTGGAAGTGTAAAATGGTGCTATCACTTTGAAAAACTTTTTGGCATCTAAATGCATGCCTGCATTATGTCCCAGCAATTCTACTCCTAGGTTTGTTCCTAAACAAGTTAAATGAATGTGTCTACAAAAAGACATGTACAAGAAAGTTTGTGCAGTAATAAAAAATAAACTAATGTTATAAGCATCAATATGAATGACGCCATAGATATTAGATCACATAAAATAATTTTGATACAAAAGTACATACTGTATAAGTCAAGTTACATGAATTCCAAAAACAGAACAAACAAACTAGTAATAGCAGATGTCCTTTCACCATACTTATTCAATTTGTATGCTGAACAAATAATCTGAGAAGCTGGACTATATGAAGAAGAACATGGCATGAACCAATCATGATGTAAAATTTTTTTTTAACTCAAACCAATCTGAGTGATATATGTTGTTGTTGTTGTTGTTATGTGCCATTGAGTCGGACCCGACTCATAGCGACCCCTCCTTGGGTTTCCAAGGCAGTGTGTATAGGTATAGATAAAATCAAAATTAGTTTAATAGTAGTTCATTTCATATTGAGCATTGAGCTGACCTCCTCAAATCTATTTTGGAAATTGGTGGGATATATTTATGACTATACAATCTGCTAAAAATATCTCTGCATGTCTGATATATGTCGCATGCACTATCATTAGCCTCTGTGGCTTGGTTTCTTTAGCTTTGTGTAGAGTATTTACTGGTACTGAACTAAAGTGACTACTCTGTAAAACATAGTTTGTCTGTTTACTTGTTTGTTTATTATTTTAAATGTTGCTTCCTTTATGGAATAAAAGTCACTTTTACATTGAGTAGTGTTCAGAAACTGGGTATAGATAAAAGGAAAACATTGGAAAAGTATATATTGTTTTTACAATACTTTCAATATTGTATATGCTGTCAACTAATGGAAATAATGACCTCAGAGATGTGTTTATCTTGGGTTTAGCCCACTTAAAATTCATTTAGCCTTTAGCTTTTCCCTTGGCCCAAACCATATAAAATGGGCCACACACAGACTTCTGAGGTCATTATCACTTTATGGTGATTTTGAAGAAGAAAGGAAAAGCAAATTGTCTCTTTAAATTACTTTTTAGGCCCACAGTATCCACAGGAAGACTGAATATATCCATTGCTTTCTCTTTCCATGCTAGGTTACCTGCCACTTCTCCTAAAAGTAGATTTTTAAGCCTACAAATTGAATCTTTAAAGTCAGTTTCAAGTGTACTTCACTGTGAGGAAAGAGAAGCTTCAGCATTCAATATAATTTTGCCAGAAAGCCATATCCTCAGAAAATGCAGACAATTCCATTGGTTGTCATCCTTTTAACTTTAAGGCCTCAAGTTAACTCATGAACTTACTTATTTCTGAGAACACTTTGCAAGTCCCAATGTTCTGTAATCATCTCGAATTAAGTGCTGTGTCTATGCATCATTTCACATTTCCATCCTGAAATATTAAATATTACAGTAGCTCTTGCAGTAATATACAAAGGCCCAAGAATAAGAAATGAGTTATACAGTGTGTGAACCAAGCAATGATGGATGAGATAGTAAGATAATTTCCATTTGGACAGCTTAGGTGATCATGGGCTGTTTTCTATTTCACCAGGAGAGAGCATGTGTGTTCTCAAACACCATATGCTGACATTCTCAGTTCTTACTTAGGAAAGGGTGTGCTACCACTCTTCAAAGGCACCCAGCAGCAACTCCTGGACCAACCTGCTCATTCTCCTGGATATCTCCGGTTCAAAATGAATCTTTCACCTGCCTCTTTTCAAATTTAATGAATGCACAGCCTGAGACGATGAGCTGCAGGCCAGAATCTTTAAAACGCTGCCAATCCCACATCAGGCATCACAATAGAATCTTAAAAGTACTTAACACAGTTTTAATATATGCGTAGCATAGGGGCCCCCATCAGTGACTAAGACAATTTGGAATTTGAAAATTGATGAATTCATATTATAAATTATGTTAGAAAGGACTTTTACAAGTAATTTCTTCTGCTAAACTAGATACATTTAAAAATAATACATTAAGCTTTTAATTAAATTTTAAAAGTTATATTTGTATATTTATTTTTATTTTCCAGGGGCCCTTTACTTTACATTGAAGTAAATATAATTGTTTTTCTCAGGGCATTTACCTTTTTATTCCTTTACACTTTGAGGAGTCCCTGGTGATGCAAATAGTTACAAGCTCATCTACTAGCCAAAAGGTCAGTGGTTTGAACTCACCCAGCGGCACCTCAGAAGGCAGGCCTGATGATCTGCTTCCATAAGGTTATGACCTTGAAAACCCTATGGAACACAGTTCTACCCTGACACACATGGGGTCTCCATGAGTTGGAATTGAGTTGATGGCAATAACAACACCGGTAACATTTTATCTTTCCCACTCCCAATATTCTATTATTTAAACTAAGGAAAATGGTGAAGTATCTGAATTTTTTTTTTTTAAATCTTCATTGTAATTTGGGTGAAGATTTACAGAGCAAATCAGTTTTCCACTGAACAATTCGTACACATTTTTTCCATGTCATTGCTTGCAGTCCCCACAATGTAACATCACTGATCCCATTTCTTACCTCTGTTTCCTGTTTCCTTTGTTCCTTCTTTCCTAGCCCTTCCTGCCTTCTGAACTCTGTCCTTGGGTAAATGCTGCCCTCTGGTCTCTAATGATTGATCATTCTGAGGGGTATATAACTCCCTAGTGTTTTTGGATTTTAAAGTGATAGCATTCTCATTTGGATTCCAGGGACCTAAGAACAGGCAGTGAGGCAGGAAGCAGGGAAAGGACAGAAAAGGCAAAGGCAACCGGAACAGATTGAGGAGTTAGGTAAGGGTGGTCGGAGGGGTTTCCAACAGCTAAAGGAGACAAACCTGTCTGTCGGTTTGTCCTACTGTGGTGATGTGTTACTGTGAGTCTTGAGGCTGTGTCACTGGTGTTTCAAACCCAATGGGGTGCACCTGTTGCACAGGTATCAGCCTGGCTTGCAGACTGACACAGACTAGGAAGAAGGAGGAGGCCATCCATTTCTCAAAGCATTGGCCAGAGAAAACTTTATGAATAGCAGAGAAACACTGATATATTACTGCACAAATTTATGAATAGTCCAGAAACATTGTCCAATACAGAGAAGGAAGATGAGTCACTTAGCTTAGAAAGCTCTCAAAATAGGGCTGGGAAAGAGCTGCATCATCAGAGTAAAATCAGCCTTACTCATATGGATAAGGTAAACCTTTCAAGACCTCCATTTGCTGATGCTGCACCACTCAAATTGAGGAGAAACAGCAAACATCCATTAATAATCAGAACATGGAATATATGAAGTATGAATCTAGGAAAATTGGAATTTGGCAAAAATGAAATGGAATGCATAAAGATTGATATCCTAGGCATTAGTGAGCTGAAATGGATTGGTTTTGCCCATTTTGAATCAGACAACCATATGATCTACTATGCCAGGAATAACAGTTTAAAGAAGAATGGTGTGGGATTCATCATCACATAGGATGTTTCAAGGTCTGTGCTGAAGTACAATGCTGTCAGTGATAGGATAATATACATATGCCTACAAGGAAGACCCATTAATATGACTATTTTTCAAATTTATGCACCAACCACAAAAGCCAAAGATGAGGAAATTGAATATTTTTATCAACTTCGGCAGTCTGAAATTGACCTAACTTGCAATCAAGATGTGTTAATTATCACTGGTGACTGGAATGCAAAAGTTGGAAATGAAGAAGAATCACTGGTAGTAGGAAAATTTGGCCTTGGTGACAGAAATAATACTGGGACTTGCATGATAGAATTTTGCAAGACCAATTACTTGTTCATTGTAAACACCTTTTTTCAACAACACAAATGGTGGCTCAACATGGACTTCACCAGATGGAACACACAGGAATCAGACTGACTACATCTATGGCAAGAGGCGGTGGCAAAGCTCAGTATCTTCAGCCAAAACCAGGCCAGGAGCTGATTGTGGAACAGACCATCAACTGCTCATATGCAAGTTCAACTTGAAATTAAAGACAATTAAAACAAGTCCATGAGAGACAAAATATGATCTAGAATATATCCCTCCTGGATTTAGAGACTATCTAAACAATAGATTTGATGCATTGAACACCAGTGACTGGAAACCAGATGAATTGTGGGATGACATCAAGAGCATCATCCTTGAAGAAAGCAAGAGGTCACTAAAAAAACAACAAAAGAAGAGAAGGCCAAAATGGATGACAGAAGAGACTCTGAAACTTGAGTGGAGAGTAGCTAAAGCAAATGGAAGCAATGACAAGATAAAAGAATTGAACCAAAGATTTCAAAGAGCAGCTCAAGAAGACAAAGCAAATTACTGTAATGAAATATGCAAGGACATGGAGTTAGAAAAACAAAAGGGAAGAACACGCTTGGCATTTCTCAGCTGAAAGAATTGAGGAAAAAATTTAAGCCTCGAGTTGCAATATTGAAAGATTCTAAGGGCAAAACATTGAATGATGCAGGGAACATCAAAAGAAGATGGAAGGAATACACAGAGTCACTGTACCAAAAAGAAATTGTCAATCTTCATCCATTTCAGGAGGTGGCATATGATCTAGAACCAATGGTGCTGAAGGAGTAAGTCAAGCTGCAATGAAGGAATTGGCGAAGAACAAGGCTCTCGGCATTGACGGAATATCCATTGAGATATTTCAACAAATGGATGCTGCACTGGAGGCATTCACTTGGTTAAGCCAAGAGATTTGGAAGACAGCTTCCTGGCCAACTGACTGGAAGAGTTCCATATTTGTACCCATTCCAAAGAAAGGTGATCTCACAGAATGTGGAAATTATCGAACAATATCATTAATATTGCACACAAGTAAGATCTTACTGAAGATAATTCAAAATCAGTTGCAGCAGTATATTGACAGAGAACTTCCAGAGGTGCAAGCTGAATTCAGAAGAGGACATGGAACAAGGAATATCATGCTGCATATCAGATGGATCTTGGCTCAAGGCAAAGAATACCAGAAAGATGTTTACTTGTGCTTTATTGACTATGCAAAGGCATTTGATTGTGTGGATCATGGCACATTAT
>NW_006921758.1:2746429-2748614 GCF_000298275.1 Orycteropus afer afer | reverse complement strand
GGTGGCTGTGACAATGGGCTCAAGTATAGCAGGGATTGTGGAGCTGGCGCGGGATCGGTCGGTGTTTTGTTCTGCTGTGCGTGGGGTCTCTATGAGTCGGAAATGATCCCCAGCACCTAACAACAACAACAGTTTTATTGTTCACGCTATAGTCCTCTTTATTATTTGGCTGAAAGTTGAGCCACAGGGGTGAGTTCAGTTCCAGATTTAAAGGATGACTGAGGGCCACAGTCTTAGGGATGCCACTAGTCAGTATCTGATCAGTGAATCTTTTTTTTTTTTTTTAAATCATTTTGAGTTTTGTTCCACATTTTTTCTTACACTCTATCCAAGACCTTCCAATGTGATCTCTTTTAGCAGTTGGCAGTGGTAGTCAGGTACTATCTAGTTCTTTAGGTCTCAGGATCTTGGAAGCTGAGGATAACATGATCGATTAGTCCTTTGCACTTGTTGTTTCCCTGCATCATTGATTTTCTTCATTCTTCTTTGCTCGGATGAGGAGAGACTGATAGTTGCATCTTGGTCACTCACAAGCTCTTAAGATCCCAGTCATCACTCACCAAAGTAGAATGTAGAACATGTTCTTTGTAGATTCTATTGTGTCAGTTGACCTTGATGTCCCATGAGATTATGTTCCTGAGCCCTTACCTTCAGCCACTCAGTCTCTCAAGGAGTTTGGTTATGGCTAAAAAGAAGTTTTCATAACATTGGCCCCTGTGTGCTCTACTTATTAATGGATATATTTGCAGCATATATAAACACACATGTGGAAATATCTTCTGTCAAATCAATATATATTTGTGAGTATAGTTCCCTTCATCTTCCCACACTTGTTCAGCTTGCATGTCTACCTATGTATCTACTTGTGGATTATTATTATTACTGTTATTGCAGGGTTGTGTATGTAATAGTATTACCTTTCTGGCCTTTAACTCTTGTACTCCTCCCAGTGTCTTCCTTTGCCTTGATCATTTTGCACTGACCTCCCCCTTATTGTATATTGCCTTCTTGTTAATCCAAGTTAATATGTGTCTACCTTCTGGTTAGTGATTTGCCCTCTCTTTTCCCCTCTTGTCTCTGGTAAACATCAGAGAATGATTCTTTCTCTGTGAAAAATTTTTCTTGACTATAATAGTGGTCTCATACAATATTTGTCATTTTGTGATTGACTAATTTCACTCGGAATAATGCCCTCTAGGTTCATCCATGTTATGAGGTGTTTTGCAATTTGTCATCATTCTTGTATAATATTGCATTGTATGTATGTACTATAGTTTATTTATCCTTTCATCCATTGATGGACAGTTAGGTTGTTTCCATCTTTTTGTTACTGTGAATAATGCTGTGATGAACATAATGCAAAAACACAACCATTGCTGTAGAGTTGGATCCAACTCATAGTGACCACTCCTTGGGTTTCCAAGGTGGTATCACTATGAAAGTAGATTGCCTAACTTTCCTTCTGGGGAGTGGCTGGTGCATTTGAACCTCCAAACTTCTGGTTAGCAGTCAAATGCCTTAGGAACTATGCCACCAGAGCTCCTGTGATGAACATAGGTGTGCATATATCATTCATGTTGTGATTTTTATTTTTGTAGAATATATACCTAGTATTGGGATTGCTAGGAGCTCTGGTAACATAGTGCCTTAGGCACTTAACTGCTAACCAGAAGGCTGGCAGTTCAAACCCACCAGCCACTCCTTGGAAGGAAGGTTGGGCAATCTACTTCCATAGTGATAATGCCTCGGAAACCCAAGGAGGGGTCACTATGAGTCAGGTGTGACCCCACAGCACATAACAACAACAACAACAATTGGGATGGCTGGATCATATGGTATTACTATTTCCAACTTATTACGACAGAGCCACACCATTTCCCACAGTAGTTGTACAACACTTCCATGGTAGGCAAAATAGCCTGGTACTGGTAAAACAACAGACACAGAGACCAATGCAACAGAACTGAGAACACAGAAATAAATACAACCACCTTTGGACAACTGATCTTTGACCAAGGGTCAAAATTCATTAAATGGAGAAGAGATAAACTCTTACACAAATAGTGTTGGCAAAACTAGATATCCATTTGCAGAAAAAATGAAATAGGATCTATATCTCACACCATATATGAAAATGAGCTCAAGATGGATCAAATACCTAAATTCCAATGACACATAAGTTATT
>NW_006921758.1:2731302-2733022 GCF_000298275.1 Orycteropus afer afer | reverse complement strand
ATGGGAGAAAGATGTGGCAGACCTTTTCTGTAAAGATTTATGCTTTGAAAATCCTATGTGACAGTTCTGTTCTGTCTTATAAGGTCTCTATGAGTTGGAATTGACTCAGTGATGGTGGGTTTAGTGGGCATTTTTATATAGGTACAGAGCATCAAGGAAAGGTAATGAGGAAGAAAGGAATAGTCATTGCTTGCAGAGTGAATTTCTTAACATCAGAGCCTCACCACTGAGGTAATAATTTTTTTTCCTTTGTTCAAAATGGAAGTCAGAGTTTAAAATTCTCTCACAGTAAACAAGCACAGTGTTGGAAAGGGATATGATTTATAGCAATTACTAGCTCAGAAGTTTGGATGAATGGAGATAGGAGCCCATTCCAGTTGGTATTTTCATTAAACACTGGTATGTCATCCTTAGACAGATCTTTTTGAGGAGTAGTAAGAGTTAAAATCACATAGACAATATCTTAGCTTCATAGTCGTGTTATAACACAAATGTCTTAAATGTATTTTTTCATCATCCTGGAGGCTAAAAGTTCAAACCAGAGTCTTATGTGAATTCCTTCCTTGTAGCCAGTGGGCTCAAATATAGCAACAATTGTGAGTATGATGTAGGACTTGCCAGGGTTTCATTCTGTTTTACATAGCATAGCTGTGAGTCAACTGACTTGATGACACCTAACAACAGGTAGTTTTTAGGTTCCTTAGCTTGTGGACAATCCTGATGTGATGTTTAATTTCTCCCCATGTGTGTATATCTCTGTGTCTAATCCACTCTTTTTATAACTCAGAAGTTATATTAGTTTTAGAACCCACCCTACTTGAGTATGCTTTAATTAACATAACAAAGAAAACCCTGTTTCCAAACAGGATTACAACTACAGGTATAAGGGTTAAAATTCTAACACATATGTTGGGGAAATAGAACTTAATCTATAACAAGCAGTATCACATAGTGTTTTAAATCCTAACTCTTTCCTCTTCACTTCTTAGTTCTATAATTTGAAACCAATGACTTAGCTCTCTGTGCTCTGTTACCTGAGTTGTAAAGTATTGTGTTGTTGTTAGAGGCTGCTGTGTTGTTGTTGAGTCAGCTCTGACTCATAGCGACCCTATGTACAACAGAATGAAACACTGCCTGGTCCTGTGCCAGCCTCACAATTCTTACTATACCTGAGCCCATTGTTGTAGCCACTGTGTCAATCCATCTCATTGAAGGCCTTCCTCTTTCTTGCTGACCTTCTACTTTACCAAGCATGATATCCTTTTCCAGGGAATGACCCCTTCTGACAATGTGACCAAAGTAGGTGAGATGGAGTTTGGCCATTCTAGCTTCCAAGGACCTTTCTGGCTTCATTTCTTCCAGGACAGATCTGTTCATTCTTCCGGCAGTCCATGGTACTTTCAGTACTCTTCGCCAACACTGTTAATCAAAAGGATCAGCTCTTCTTTGGTCTTTGTTATTCACTGTCCAGTTTTCACATGCATATGGGGCAATTGAAAATACCATGGCTTGGGTCAGGAGCACCTTAGTCTTCAAAGAGACATCTTTGCTCCTTAGTACTTTAAAGAGGTCTTTTGCCACAGATTTGCCCAGTGCAGTACATCGTCTGATTTCTTGACTGCTGCTTCCATTGGTGTTGATTATGGAAGCAAGTAATAAGAAATCTTTGACAACTTCAATCTTTTCTCCATTTATTGTGATGCTGCTTATTGGTCCAGTT
>NW_006921758.1:2714851-2729522 GCF_000298275.1 Orycteropus afer afer | reverse complement strand
AGTTAGCTCCTGGCCTTGTTTTGGCTGATGATATTGAGCTTCTCCTTTGTCTCTTTCCAGAGATGTTGTCAGTCTTATTCCTGTGCACTCCATATGGTGAAGTCCATGTATATATCCACCATTTATGTTGTGGACAAAAGGTATTTGCAATGAACAAGTCATAGGTCTTGCAAAATTCTATTATGTAGTCTCCAGAATCATTTCTATCACCAAGGCCATGTTTTACAACTACCAGTGATTCTTCTTGTTTCCAACTTTTGCATTTCAATCACCAGTAATAATCAACACATCTTGATCACATGTTTGGTCAATTTCAGACTGCAGAAATTGGTAAAAATCTTCAATTTCCTCATCTTTGGCTTTGGTGGTCAATGTGTAAATCTGAATAATGGTAGTATTCACTGGTCTTCCTTGTAGGCATATGGATATTATCCTATCACTGACAGCATTGTATGTCAGGATAATTCTTGAAATGTCCTTTATTATGATGAATGCAATGCCATTCCTCTTCAATTTGTCATTCCCAGCATAGTAGATCATATGGTGGTCTGACTCAAAATGGCCAAAACCAGTCCATTTTAGCTCACTAATGCCTAGAATATTGATCTTTATGCATTCCATTTCATTTTTGACAAGTTCCAATTTTCTTAGCTTCATACTTCATACATTCCATGTTCTGACTATTAATGCATGTTTATAGCTGTTTCTTCTCATTTTGAGTTGTGCCACATCAGCAAACAGAGGTCCCAAAAGCTCTACTCCATCCACGTCATTAAGGTCGACTCTACTCTGAGGAGGCAGCTCTTCCCCAGTCATATTTTGAGTGACTTCTGATGTGAGCGGCTCATCTTCCAGCACTGGATCAGACAGTGTTTCAGGGCTATTCATGAAGCGTTCCAGTAATATATCAGGCAGTATTTCATTGCTATTCATAAGGTTTTCACTGGCCAGTTCTTTGAGAAGTGGATAACCCCTTCCTTCTTCTGAGTCTGTCTTAGTCTGGAAGCTCTACTGAAACCTGTCCACCATGGGTGACCCTGCTAGTATTTGAAATACCAGTGGCATAGCCTCCAGCCTTACAGCAACATGCAAGCCACCACAGTAAGGCAAACTGACAGACGAGTGGGGATGTTGTAATATGGGATCAATAATTCAACTCTTATTGGGTTGCTTTGAAGATTAAATGAGTTGAAACAAGCAACAGTGCCCGGCACATAGTATGTGTAAAATGCATATTATTATTATAATAATAATGGGAGCTCTGGTGGCATAGTACCTAAGACATTTGAATGCTAACCAGAAAACTGGCAGTTCAAACCCACCAGCCACTCAGAAGGAAAACTAGGCAATTTAATTCCATAGAGATACTGCTTGGGAACCCAAGGAGGGGTTGATATGATTGATATGAGTCACAATCGACTTGATGGCTGTGAGGTGTTTTTTTTTTTTTTTTTTTTTTTTTTGTATTATAATAATCTGGGGCAGGAGAAGCATGGAAAAAGAGGTAATACACAGAGAGGACATAGAGATTTTGGGCTCAATTAAGTAGTTGATAGGAGTATTGAAGTTTCTTGGTGGGTGTTGGTGAAGATAAATTCCATAAATGTTGTCTCTTTTTATATTTAATTTAATTTAAACTAGGCATGGTACTTAGCAGACATTCAATAAATATTTGTTAAATGAATGAAAAGAAAAATTGAATAATAGCTTATTCAACAAAATTGTATTTTAAGCATTTGTTTTAGTTTTATGGTATTTCCAAATGACAATATGACTTGGTTTCTGGTTTCTCAAAAAGCTCAAAGCTAGTAGTGGGTGAAATAGATAATTTTAAAATAAGTCTGTTACTGTGAAAAATGATGTAATAAAAATATAAACAAAGTGCTGTGGTAACAAAAGTGGTAAGGTAGTTAAGGAGTTAGTTTTAATTAAGACAATGAGGGACTGCTGAATGGCTTAATTACATCTTGAATTCCATTTAATATATCAATAGATCCAATCAGGTATGAGGGGGAAGGCTGAGGAGGGTCTTATTTACAGACAGAAAAGCCTCAGGGAACCCAATGTGGTGGATGGAGAAGAACAGGATGTATCTAAGTATCAAAGTGTGATCAGTCAGGTGTGTTCTGTAGGGGAGGAAAAAGATGGACTCAGAAATGATGTACAAAGACTTTTCAAGTGCCTGGCTCATTACACATTCAGTTCATGATTGGTGGCTTAAAATGACTAGTCCTTATATCTCTTTGCTTCAGGATTTTCTTTAGTCACAGGGGCTGATATAGCCAGAATGGAAATGCTAGAAAATTTGTGTACTTCTCTTCCCTTCATACAACCCTCAAGTAATGATGCATGACAGAACTGTGGTGCAGTGAATTGCTTAGTGTGGCTTTTCTAGCCGTAGTCTTCACGACTCCAACCAGAAGACTGGGTGGAAGTATGTAAATGTGAGCTGCTTTGTGGCCCACCAAGGGGATTGGATAGCTCGTTAATAATGTAAATAAGGTACATGACACCTTTGTGGGGGTGAGACCGTGGAACACTAATGTGGGGATTGATCAGTTTTGCCATCTTGCTGGGCTTAAAATGAGCCATCCCAGAGGTGGAAAGGGGGATGTAACTGCCCTCAAGAGAGAAGAGCTGGGAGTAGAGCATGTCTTTGGACCCAAGATCCCTGTGCTGAGACACAGAGAGATGGCAGAGAGACAGTGGCGGCAAAGGCAGCAGAACCAAGAGACCAGCATGAGAGATAGAGTTGGTCATCCTGGCCCACCGAGTGAGAAAATTGAGTGCCTTCGGTTAGGGGGCTTGCTGGAAGAGTGTGGGTACAGCAGAGCTAAAGAGCTTTGTAACCCCGGCTCCAGCAGGGCAGAGGCTGAGGCCAGAGAGAAGTGTGCCTGTGGCATGGCTGAGAGGAGACTGTCCTGACTAAAGAAAGAACTGTATCCTAAGTTGTTTATGATCCTTAATTGTAATGTGTTACTTCCATAATGAACTCTATAATCATGAATATTATCTGTGAATTCTGTGTGACCATTGCAAGGAATTATCGAACCCAGCAGAGAAGTAGAGAGTGCTGTGGGAGGGATGCTTGATCTCAGAATTGGTGAAAGGGTTAGAGGGTGGTGGCATGTCTGACCTCTGTCTCGTAGGAATTATCCTTAGAGTGTTGCTGTTCATCTTGATTCTTTCTCCCCCTTGTGAAAGCAGAGGAAATCAGACACCATCCCCACACCCTTTTCCCAGAACCCTTGCCACCCTGATGAAAATATTCTGAGGCTTATATTCTACACTGTTTCTCAGTGATCCCCACTCAGATTAAGCTGCAATTGCCCACAGTTTGTGATTTTTCTTTAAATAAAATTTTATTTATTTATTTATTTATTTATGCTAAAGGTTTATACAACAGTTAGGTTCTCACTCAACAACTTTTATACAAGTTTCTCAGTAACATTGGTTACATTCTCACAGTTTGTAATTTGCTTGATATTATACACTGTCTTAGTTCCTTCGTTTTTCTCTCTTTTGCCCCTCCTCTACCAGTATTCCTTCAGGAAAGTACACTGGAACCAATCTTAATACATTGTTGGGATGGGTCACTGACACTTGGAAAAATATTAAACAAGGAAACAAAAAACAGCTTGCAATAAATAAAATTGAGACAATCTGTCTCAGCTGAGAATTAAAAAAGAAGTAGAAATGTTAATAAACATGGGCATACTGTAATGGGTTTATTATATAAAACCAGAGAATTCAGCAATTGACTATTTTCCAGGAGCACCAAGAAGACAGTCTATTCACTAAAATGAAAAGGAATGAACTAGTCATCGTGTTAGTGGCATTTTTAAGAAACTCATTGGTGGTTTTTCTCTTTAGGGCAGGTGTGATTCTGGATGCTGCTATGGAACTGGGTTCACTAGTGTCTAACAGACAATAGAACTCTGGAATATCAGTGGTCAGGTCACAGCACTCAACCATCAGAAACAAGGAGGATCTAATCACCATAAGCAGTTGTCAACAAAAGGATTGTTTCACTTAGTAGCCAAAAAAAATCAAGAAGCATGAACAAAAGATGGATGTCATCCCCTGCAATATAAAATCTTCAACCTTCCCTCAGTTTCCAGACCTGAGCCAGTACTCAGACATGACTCAAGAGGAAGCCAATTCTTCTTGAGGAAGAATCCCGCAGTTGTTATACAGCACAGCAAATACATACAATAGTAATTCCCCATTTTTTCCCCAAAGGGATCAGTGGGATTTACTAGAGTAAACTTACACTGGGAAAAAGGGAATAACCCAGTCATTTTGGAGCTGTTGATTAGAGGTCCTGAGGGGCCACTGATACCAAGAGATCAAAATGCTGTCCTGGCCACCTGTTAGACTATGGATATTTGGAGGCCAGGTGATGAATAATAAAATTAGATTCTGAAAAATGTGATTAGGATCCTGATTCAAAGAAACAATTTTGATATAATCAAGAAATCAGGAAAATTTATATACTGACTAATGATATTTAGGGATTGGATTTATTTAGGATGATATTTAGGATTTGATATTAATATTGAGGTTATATACTTTTTTAAAATAGTCCTTATCTTTTAGAGAATAATTCTGAAATATTTATAGGTTAAGTGGTATGAAGTCAGAGATATGTTTCCAAATACTGGCATGAGGTAGTAGGTAAGGATATAGATAAAATAAGATTGACTGTGAGTTAATTATTGTTGAATCTGGGTCTTGGGTCCATGGGAGTCTCTTCAAAGTAGCTTCTGAGATGTTCTGATAGTATTCTAGTAATTTTGAGAACTTCTTTGCTTTCCAGTATGATACCATTTCCCTTGTTCATCTGTTAAATTCCAAGGCACAGAACCAACCATTTCTCAAAGAATCTCTGATTCCTTTAATCAGAGCATTAGCAGTCCTCCTTATTACTTAGTTCTTTATATTTTTAGGTCATTTTGTGTGCAGATACATGTATGATGTTTTTAAGACAGAAAAAATCATGAGCTCGTATTACTTCTTCCCATTCAACTATTACACCAGTCTATTGTTGTTGTTTTAACTTACTCCCATCTTACAATTGTATCTTTGTTATGCCATGTTAAGAATCTCAGTTCTCAACAACACCAATATAATTGTTTATTTGTTTTTACCCATGTTGCTATTGTTGGCTGCTGTTGAATTGGTCCATGATTCATAGCAATTGCTCATGTTACAGAGGAAAACCTTTCCATAGGGTTTTCTTGGCTGTAATTGTTATGGAAGCACTGCACCAGGCCTTTCTTTCTTTCTGGATGGGTTCAAACTGTCAACCTTTAGATTAGCATTTCATTGAGCACCGCTGGTGCCACCCAAGCTCCTGTTTTTACTTGTAGTACACAGAAAATAGAGCTCTGGTAGCTTAGTGCCTAAGGCACTTGACTGCTAACCAGAAGGCTGGCGGTTCAAACTCACCAGCCGCTCCTTGGAAGGAAGATGGGGCAATCTACTTCTGTAGTGATACTGCCTCAGAAACCCAAAGAGGGGTCGCTATGAGTCAGGTCTGACTCGATGGCTCATAACAACAACAACAACACACACAAAATAGTCTCAGAATAACAATACCAACACTACAAGCAAAAACATGGTTACTGACAACTGTTTCATACATTTTCTGCGGTTCATTATATCCTTAAGGAATTTCCCACTAGTTTTAATTTCTTGTGTTTTAAAATCACACAATATATATATTTTTTTCTGAATTCATTTGCTTCATTTAGTTTTCTATTTTTAGAAATTTCAAAAAATGTTTTCTAATTATGTAAATATGTATAAATTCCCTAAGTCAAATCTAAAACCCAAGGTATATTTGAAGAAGCCTAATTTTTTATTTCAGACTTTTCCACTTTTCTTTTCCTGTGCCTATAGGTAAATATTATAATTAATATTATGGTTTTGCCTTCCATTGTTTAAATATAAGAAAAATGCATTTATATCATATTTGTATTTTCTTAGATAAATGCTAACATGCTTTGTACACTCCCTGCACTTTACTTATTTAACAACACACACTTAAAATCATCTCATAGGAGGATATGGAGATACTGTTCATACCTGTTTGTAGTTGCATATTACACCTTTGGGTGAATATACCATTTATTCAACACCCAGGTCACCATGGGAAGCTCAGAGAGGCATTGTGGGATATTTTAAATTCTTAAGAGAAACACTGCCATTCTTGATATTTGTCATAAACTACAGGCAACTAGCTTGAGGGAAATTACCTGTTTAATATTAGATCGTGCTGCATTCCTTTGATGATCTCCTATTTTTCCAAGTCTGGGTTTTTGGTGGTGGTTGTGATAGAAAACAAGTACTAGGTAAAAATCAGTGTGGAACAGAAAAAGAAGGAGGTGGGGTTCAATCTCATTTCAAGGTTTGAGAAATTGTGCTTTGTCCAATAGGTGAACATATCTCCTTGGTAAAGAATTATGGCTACTTCAGAATGAAATAAAAGTCCTATATCTAATTTGTGTTTGTTATGTTTTCAGATACTGCTAAGATACAAAATTATTTATAGTTTGGGCCTAACTACTTAAAGCATACGACTGTTTAAGTTTTTTCCCCCCTTCTAGGTATGCTATGAAAAAAAAAAAAAATTACTTAGTACAGGGGCTGTGAATCAAAAACTTGCAGAACTTGTGAGTCACCTCAATTCCCCTATTGATGGACAGTCAGCTTTTTTCCAGTCTTTTGCCATTACCATCTTCCAAGCAAAACCAAACAAAATTCACTGCCATTGAGTGTATTCCAACTTATAGCAACCCATTCAGAACTGAGTAGAACTGTCCCATAGGGTTTCTAAGGCTGTAAATCTTTATGGAAGCAGACCGCATGATCTTTCTCCTGCAGAATGGCTGGTGGGTTCCAACTGCTGACCTTCTGGTTAGCAGCCAAATGCTTTAACTACTGTACTACCAGAGCTCTTTTTTTTGTTAACATCTTGGGTATATGTTATTTTGTAATTTGCAGTGTATCTTTAAGATAGATACCTAAAAGTAGCATTGCTAAATAAAAAAGTAGAGGTATATGTAATTTTGCTAGCAATTCCCAAATTCTTCTTGATAGAGCATTTGTAGCATTTTTAGCATTTTTCTATCCCCACCAGCATTGTGGGGACTGTCAATTTCCATATAGTCTCAATAACAAAATAAGGTATCAAACTGTAAGATCTTTGTCAATTTGTTAGGAAACATGTATCACAGTTTAATTTTAATTTGATATTTTATTATGAATGGAGCTGAGTATGATCTCATAAGGCTACAGACCACTTGCGTTTCTTTGTCTTTCAATTATCTCTTCATATTTTAGCCATATAAAAAAGATATTTAAAGATGACGTGATGGTGGATGACTTGACAGGACTTGGTAACTAACATAATAAGAATAAGGAGAAATGAAGAATGAATGCTTTTCCCCAGTTTTTAGACCCAGGTGACTGAGAAGCTTAAAACACTGCTAATCCTGAAAATGGTAATGGAGAAATATTTTGAAAATATGATGGATTAGATGGGGACCATGCAGGGAGATTAGCTAGGATTCACCTAAATTATTCAGGGATGAAATAATGATAATGATTTAAATGAGAGAAAAATACAACTTGGAAAGATAATGCAAAGGAATAAAACAATTAGGACTTAATATTAGATTAGTTGGAGAAGGCTAGGAAGGTAACAGAGTGAGGTGTGGGTTGAGATTTCTAGCCCTGGAAATTGGGTGCTGATGTCAGCAGATACAAAGTAGGATGACATGAAAATCCCTAATATGACTTCTATTCTATAATTGGAAATCAATCTTAACATGCAGATATCCCCAAGAGGTTTGTCATGGATTGAATTGTGTCTCTCCAAAGTATGGGTCAACTTGGCTGGGCATGATGCTCTGTGTTTGGCAGTTATGTGATGATGTAACTTGGCAGTATGTATTGATAATCATCCCCCATGATGTGATCTGATGTGATTAGTCAATCAGTTGCAAGGTAATTTGGGTGATATACAATACCTTTACTCAGGTTACATTGGACCAATGTAAAGGGACTTTCCCTGGGGTGTGGCCTGCATCACCTTTTATGTTACAAGAGATAAATGGATGGAAGGGTGTGCAGAGAGAGAGAGGAAATACTATCACTAAGAAACAAGAGCCAGAAGTAGAGCATGTCCTTTGGACCTGGGATCCTTGCATGGAAAACCTCTTAGACTCAGGGGAAGATTGATGCCTAGACAAATGTAGATCTCCAGGGAACGCCAGGACAACAAATGTTGACAGGAGACAAGGACTTTCCTCCAGAGCCGACAGAGAGAAAGCCTTCCCCTTGAGCTGATGCCCTGAATTTGGACTTCTAGCCTCCTAAATAAATAAAATTTAGAATAAATTTCCTTTTGTGAAAGCCATCCACTTGTGGTATTTAGCAGCACCAGATAACTAAGATAAGAGTTTTTAGGTAAATGCTTTCATGATGATATAGATGATTTCTATCAGAGCTTTGTTAGTGACTTGTTGTTGTTGTTGTTGTTATTTGCCATCGAGTCGGCCCCGACTCATAGCGACCCCTCCTTGGGTTTCCCGAGGCAATATCACTACGGAAGTAGGAATGCCCAACCTTCCTTCCGAGGAGTGGCTGGTGGGTTTGAACCGCCAGCCTTCTGGTTAGCAGTCAAGTGCCTTAGGCACTATGCACTAGCATTTGATTAAAGACCTGGGGGGTTGTCGCATAGGGACTATAGGAGCAGTTGGCATTGGTGTGAGGCTGAGAGAAGGCCCAGAGTACGGAAAAGGGAACCTAAAAAGGAGACTGGTAGCAAACATACCAATATTGCCCACTTCATATTTTAAACCAGTTTCTGTGAATATGCCATAGAATGAAAAGCAACCCTTAATATCTTTTGCTGTCTGTGAATACTTGCCAGAACCCTCATGTTTGCCAGTAACAGAAATCCAGAGCATGTAGAAGGGGAACTCAAAGGCCACATCTCGCTTCTAGTGTAACTGGATTCCAGGTGGTGAGATGATGATACCATTAGACACTGTTCTTTCCACCTCTGGCTTTGCTTTTTCCCATCTGGCTTCATTCTCAGGCAGGCTTTCTGCATGCATTGCTCAAGATGGTACCTATCAGCTTTAGAATTTGTTTTCAGTACATTTGATCTTAGGAAAACCAGAATGTCCTTTCCTAACTGTTCTGGCAAAAATCTATCTAATTGGCCTTGCTGAGTCATGTGCCCAGATTTGAACCAATCAAGCAACAAGGTGGTGCTTGCTAGTCAATCCTGAAGTGGAGGCAGAGAGCCCAACCACATGTGGACTGAGGGTGAAAGGACTTCCAAAGCTTCCTTGGAATAACACTTTATGGTGGGAATTTAATAATTGAAAATGGAATTCACAGTATTCAGTACTTTAAAAAATCTAACTTGTCTAATAGCATTATGGATATTCATGCCCTTTTCCTAATCCTAAGGCAGTCTGGTGGTGCAGTGGTTGAGGTATTTGGCTGTTAACCAGAAGGTCCTCTGTTCAAATCCACTAGCTACTCTGTGGGAGGAAGATGAGGTAATCTACTTCCATAAAGATTTACAGCCTTGGAAACTCTAATGGGTCACTATAAGTTGGAATTGACTCAATGGCAGTGAATTGTTGGGTTTCCGAATCCTAGAAAAAGACATTAGAATTTGACATACTCATGTATCTTACATTTAAAACCCTTCAGATTTTTAAGAGGATATTTGCATTCAGTGGTAAAATAAATTAGCTGAACACTATGCTAAGAAATGAAATCTCTTTGTTTATATCAAGCAAGACAAGTTAACAACAGCTGTGTTGAGATATGATGTGATCATCTCAATGAACAATCTAAGATCCACTGAGTAAGCTAAAATAATAGTAATAGTAAGCTAAAATAATTGTCTGTAGTCAATATATTGACAAGGAAACAAAAAGGAACTGTAGAGTAAACACAGGGCAAGATTACACAAAAAGTAGTTAAAAATAATAAAAACACTGCACAGCAGAACTCCTGTAATATAGCAGACAATGTTAAGTGCTTTTCCAATTAAATCTTTGGTATCCCATATGGAGGAAGCAAACCCTTTTTTCATTGTGTAAAATCAGTTTTAAAGTGCTGTCCTTAAATCGCCTTGAAAGCATTTCCTAAACTTCTTAATTCAAGACTTTTTCAAGGCAGTTCCCAAGTTTCTGACCCATCAAATGGCTCCAATTTCATTCCTAAAACTTCACTGAACAACTTTATGATTGGTATTGCATTTCCAGAGTGGTTTATCTCTCATAACAGTGGTCCAACTTTATACTTGATAAATCTTAAAGAGAAGCTGCTTTGCCAAGAGTGGGAATGAAAAAGCTCCTAGAGTGGATCACTGTTGCTGTGTGAGTTTTCCAACAACATTAGACAATGGTGTAAGGAAAAATACATGTGCTTCTCTTTGTTCTTTGTCTGGAACCAGTGCTTGTTAGCTTCTTTTATTCAATTTAAATATAAGCTTATTTTGTTATCAACATCTATTTTATCTAAGATCTGAAATGTGTACATGGACACAGGAGATAGTCTATGTCCTTACAGGTAATAAATTTGTCTCTAAAAGAGTTATTCCTTTGTTTTCTAATCTTAATTCTATAATTGTAAAACAGTAGTAAGATAGGCACACATGGTGAATGATTTTTAATTTCCTGAGGGGATATTTCTCATGACACCAAAGAGAATGAAAGCATGATTTAAAAAAAGAAAAAGTCACAATTTTTTGAATAGTCTTTTTTTTTTTTTTTTTTCTGGTTTCATTGTTGAAACCTTCTATTAACTTGATCATTAATACAAGGGTATCAGTTTAGATCTGAACTGTAGTCCCACATAAATTAGGTAACAAGTAAGGATAAGCACTTAATATTTTAAATTATTTTGGTAATAAGCTATCCTACATTGTATGTATAGGTTTACATACATTTTAATATTTATCCCTTTGACCAGAATACATTAGTTTTTACTCTGACTCCCATATACCAGACCCTACTCCTTTGACTTCCGGCCAGGACCCCTTTTTTCTTTCTTTTTCATTACTACCCCACCTATTTCCTTTGTCCTGGGTTTCCAAGAAATGTGGTAGAATTTAGTGGTCATTACTTTGTAATTTGCTTTCTGGTAAGAGACATGGTTAAAAGAGTTTAGATTTGGAGGCACAACAGTCAGTTATCAGCTCTAGGTCCTCTGCTAATTGACTCTGTGACCTTACTCAAGTTGCTTAATGTCTTTGAACCTTAGTATTCTAATCTATAAAATGTGGATAATGCACTTCCCTGCCTAATTCACAGGATTGTTACAAAGGAAAGAAAGATAGAGTCAGCATTCAGTAGACTATAAAGCACTTTATAAATATAAGATGACTGCATCACTATGATGATGACTATAAACAGTCCCCTGGCTTGTACAAGACTGTTGAGACTCCTGCCTTCAACTTGGGAATAAGGAGAAGAAAAAAAAAGGCAAGTACTTAAAGAAGCCATCTATGATACTATTTTTTTCAAACTTCAGATTGCTACCAGTTAAGATTGTGAAATAAAAATAGTTAGCTTTTACCAGCTTTTTTAAAAAAAGAATAGGATAGGAAATATCAGTGCTTATCACTCATAAGTAAGGGTAAGTACCCATGACTAAGAGGAAGTATTGCTTCATGAAACGTTTGTTTCATTGTGTGTAAATGTATGAGTCTGTGTGTATAAATGCTTGTGCATGGTTGTAACTTAATATGTTTATCAGTGGACCACTGTTAAAAAGTTTTAAAAAGCCATTGCTCTAGGATATTGGCATGTCAATTTATCAGTTTTTCCCCTCCCAATCTACCTCAGTCTTTCACACTCCTTGTACTTTTCTTTAGCTCAACTCTGAAAGAAGTACATAGTGATACAGCACAGCAGGCTATGTTGGTTTCTTTAATTTATGGCCTCTCTCTCAGTCTTGAGTTATTCTGGGGTCAAGGTCCCATGGCCCAGTGAAAAGAGACCTGGTCTAGGACTCAGCAGACTGGAGGTACTTATTGCCTCCTGGGCCTCTGAAAGGTCCTGTAATCTTTTAGGCTTCCATCTCTTGTTCTGCAAAATGGGGATTAATTATTACATTAAACACATAATTATTAAGTATGTATTGTGGCCCAGGCACTTTGCTAGAAGTCAGAAATGTGACAATCATCAAGATTGGGAGAAAATGTAGAACAAAACTCAAAATCATAAAAAAGACTAGGCTTATTGGTCTGATGTAGACTGGTAGAACCCACAAGACTATGGCCCCTAAACACCCTTCAAGCTAGGAACTGAACTTAACCCCTGTGACTCAACTATCAGCCTTATGATAGACAAGCCTATGAGGTGAACAGTAATATCAGGAGGGTATGCACCCCTTAGAACAATCAAGCATATGAGATCAAGAGGACAGCATTTGCCCAGAGATAGAGCTAGGAAGGTGGGAAGGGATGGGAAGGAAGGATGAAGGAAAGGGGTGGGTGCAGGGAGGAAGTGGGAGGAATGCTGTTACAGTATGGGGATTGCAGTAAATGTCATAAAACAGAATGTGTATGGATTGTTGAATGGTAAACCAATTTGCTCTGTAAAATTTAACCCACATAACAATTGAAAACAAACAAACAAAAAAGATATACATGGTCATCATCACCTCAGGCAATTTAAGGCTGAATTGGTTGTAATGAGAATCAAATTAGATAAAATACGTAAAGTGATTTAAAAACTTCGTTGTTAATTTTAATGTCAGATGGGACACCCTTGAATCTTGAAGAGATAAGCTATGAATTTTATTTGCATGATCTATGGAAATTTAAAACTCTCACCAAGATGTCCAAAGTGAATGGGTGGGCTTATATTTTCAGATTGCATTTGATCCAATTGGCTTTTTCACTGTTGATCACCTACATTCTCCTCACTTTTCTCCTACCAAGTTTAGAGTCTATTGTTCATTTTTATATTTCCTTTGTCTTCTCTCATTCGTTTTTCCCTTCTTATTTTTCTCTTGACAAAATCAGAGCTGTTAGGTATATTTAAGTTTCTTGCATATTTAGCAGTGTACCAGAACATTTCGTCATGGCTTGCGAAAGGAATACACTGGTTGATTAACTGGGCTTCTTTTAAATTTACAAGTAAAATACTCAAAGGCACCTGATGACAAACTGACTATATTTTCCTAGTCAAATTACTGCCTTTCTCTTGTTACAATGGATGTTCATACATCTGGGAATCTACAGTAAGTGTTTCCTCTCCACCTGTCACTAGACTCTATCACATCTCATTTTCCCAAGGACTCTGCATCTTCAGTTACACCAGTCCCCCACCCTACCCCAACGTGTAACAGAATTTTCATTTTCTCCTGTGTACTAGTGATCATCTCCATTATCACACAAACTCATTGTTGCATTCCCTATGTTAAAACAAAAGCTTCCATGAACTCCACATTATTTTCCAACAACCAAATGATTTCTTTTCTCTGATTTATAGCAAACTCAACTCTGATTCTCCCTTATTTCCATTGTTTTTTTTTTTTTTTTACCCATGAATGGCTTAGAAGTGTATTTATTTTTAATATTTCTAAACGAATAGTTTTTATTATTGACTTTTTAATTGTATTGCAATCAGTGAAACTCGTTGATGTTTGCTATACATCTGGCCTTATATGTGGCCAGAATCCTTTGTGTCTGAAAAGAATGTATTCCTCCCATTATTGAGTTTAATATTCTATATATGTCTTTTAGAGCAAGGTTGTTAATTTTACTGGTAAATCTTGTATAACATTACAGGATTTTTTCCTGTTTTATTTATTGTATCACTTACTGAGAAAAATGTGTTGAAATTTCCTACTGTGAAGTTTAATTTGCATATATTTCCTTGTAATTCTGTAAATTCTTGCTTTATATTTTGAGGCTACATTTTGAAAACTTGATGTATTAAACATTTTATTGTTATGTAATGTGATTTTTTAACATTAATAAATTTTCCTAAAAGAGTGTTTTTTTTTTAACTAGTATTAATGCAATTTTGTTGCCTTTTTATTAGTATTTTCTTGTTATTTCTTTTTCTATCACTTAACTTAAAGCCTGTGTCCTTGGGCACTTTTTTTTTCTCATGATACCAATATTTTTTTAAATTAATTAAAGAGGAATGGTGTGGCATTCATCATCATAAAGACTGTATCAAGATCTGTCCTGAAGTACATAGCTGTCAGTGATAGGATAATATCCATACAGCTACAAGGAAGACCAGTTAATACTACTATTATTCAACTTTACAAACCAACCACCAAAGCCAAAGATGAGAAAATTGAAGATTTCTACAAACTTCTGTAGTCTGAAATTGACCAAACATGCAATCAAGATGTGTTGATTATCATTGGTGACTGGAATGCAAAAGTTGGAAACAAAGAAGAGTTACCGGTAGTTGGAAAATAAAGCCTTGGTGATAGAAATAACAGTGGAGATAGCATGATAGAATTTTGCAAGACTAATGACTTCTTTGTGGCAAACACCTTTTTTTTGACAACATAAATGATGACTATACATGTGGACTTCACCAGATGGAATACACAGGAAGCAGATTGACTACATCTGTGGCAAGAAGCAAAGGAGTTCAGTATCTTT
>NW_006921758.1:2711968-2712889 GCF_000298275.1 Orycteropus afer afer | reverse complement strand
TCCTTGGAAGCAAGAGTGGCCAGACTTTGTCTCACCTACTTTGGTCATGTTGTCAGAAGGATCCATTGCCTGGAGAAGGATATCATGCTTGGTAAAGTGGAGGGTTAACGAAGAAAGGTAAAGCCCTCAACGAGATGGATTGACACTGTCACTACAATGATGGGCTCAGGTATAGCAAGGATCATGAGGCTAGTACAAGACTGGGCAATATTTCTTTCTGCTGTACGCAGGGTCGCTATGAGTCCAAGACAACTCAGCACCTAACAACAACAACAACAAAATACTTTGTTGGAGTGTTATTTGTATGAGGTATAACTTGCATATGTTAGATGCTTTTTCACTTACATACACATCCATGTACGCCATGCAGATCAAAATCAGAACATCTATCACTAACCTCCTCTGCTGTTTTCTGCTTTTGTCACCATAGTTTTGTTTAATCAGTCAATTGTCTTTTAAGAAAATTTAAAGGAGAAAATTAAAAACAACATCATTTATTTTACACACTTAAGTACTAGTTTTGGTGCTTTTCATTCTTTTCTATAGATTTGACTTTACCTCTGGTGTCATGTCTCTTCAGCCTGAAGAACTTCCTTTAATGCATATCTCCTGGTGCTGAATTTTCTCAGATGCTTTTATCTGAAAAAGTTCCTTTTTTACCATCATTTTTGAAGAATATTTTTGTTATATAGAATTGTGAAATGACAATTATTTTCCTTTAGTGCTTAAAAAAATGTACCTCTATGGTCTTCTGACTTCCTTTTCTTTCAGATGAGAAGTCAGTAGGAATTCTTATCATTGTTCCCTGATATGTAACGTGCCATTTTTGTCTGGTTGCTTTCAAGATATTCTCTTTATCTTTGGTTTTCAGCAGTTTAATTAGGATGCAGGGATGTAGTTCTCTTTGTAATTATATTTGGG
>NW_006921758.1:2704442-2711573 GCF_000298275.1 Orycteropus afer afer | reverse complement strand
CAGTATCACTGTGGAAGTACATTGTCCAACCTTCCTTCTGAGGAGTGGCTGGTGGGTTTGAACTGCCAGCCTTCTGGTTAGCAGTCAAGTTCCTTAGGCACTATGCCATAGCATCTCTCTTATGGTTCTTTTTCTTTTTTGGTTAATTGTTCTTTTCAGCATTTAGTATTACTTGACATTCTTTTGTATTTTGTATTGTTAATCTGTTTTACTCACTAGAATCTAACCTTCATGAAGGCAAAAAATTGCTTTTTTTTTTTTTTTTCTTCACTGCTCTTTCCACTTGTCTGGAGTAGAGCAAAGAGCTCTGGTAGCATAGTGCCTAAGGCACTTGACAGCTAACCAGAAGGCTGTCGGTTCAAACCCTCTAGCTACTCCTCAGAAGGAAGGTTGGGCAATCTACTTCTGTAGTGATACTGCCTCGGAAACCCAAGGAGCAGTTGCTATGAGTTGGGTCTGATTCAACAGCACATAACAACAAGAGTAGAGCAGGCACATGCAGATATATGTAATTTATATTTCCTAATTAAATGAAGGGAGCTCTGGTAGCATAGTGGCTAAGGCACTTGACTGCTAAACAGAAGGCTGGCGGTTCAAACCCACTGGCCACTCCTCGGAAGGAAGATGGGTCAATCTACTTCCGTAGTGATACTGCCTCGGAAACCCAAGGAGGGGTCGCTATGAGTCGGGCCCGACTCAACGGCACATAACAACAACAACAACAACAATTAAATGAATAAATGAGTGCTAATTATGGCCTCTAGGCCTTCACTTCCTTTATCATACACTTGAAAAACTAAGAGGAAAAACTCAATTCTTAATGATTTAAAACAAAACCAAAAACAAAACACTCATAGAGATCATAGACTTAACTCCTACCATGTGTGTGTGTGAGTATATGTATTGTGTTGGGATGGGGAGATACAGTGGAGAGCTTTAAATACAGAAGTTCAAATAACTTAAATTTAAATTGAACATTAGATATCTTGTTTTTAAAATGTTCATTAGCAAGCCCACCACAGTAGAATTTTCACTGGCCACTTTCCCTTAGCGTTGTTGTATCCCCTTTCTGATTTCTCTCTTCTTCTCTATTCTCTGCATCCCCATCCATATTTTCTTCCTTCCAAGTTGCTTATCAGTGGGCAGGAATTTTAGCACTCTGATAAAGTAACATTCCTAATTTCCTTACAAATATAAGTGGTTAACATTTAGTTATGGAATTCACTGGATCCTCTTAACTCCTCCAAGTTAATGCATTCCCTCAAAAAGCATCAACTTCTTCTTCTTCTTTTTTTTGTTTTTTTTTCTCCTCTTCCAATAGTGACATCCTTTGGAAAGACACTGAAGTAGGAATGAAATTTCTAGTTTGAATCTGCAGTACTGTTCCTAATGAGCAGAGTGAACTTGAACTGCAGGTCATCTTTTCTTCATCCACAGTTGAAAATGCTTACACCTCTCCTTGTTCTCTAACAAGGGTCAAATAACATAATGGATGTAAATAGATTTTATGATTTATGATAATAAAATCATAATTTATTACAGTAGAGTTATGTCAAGGCTGCATACACTTTTAACTTACTATCAGTAGAACTGAACCCTTTAGGATATGGTTTGACTGTACTAGTTTTGGGAGCTCTGGTGGCGCAGTGCCTAAGGCATTTGACTGCTAACCAGAAGTCTGGTGGTTCAAACCCACAAGCCACTCCTCAGAAGGAAGGTCGGGCAATCTACTTCCATAATGATACCCCTTCAGAAACCCAAGGAGGGGTTGCTATGCATTGGATCCAACTTGACGGCTGTGAGTTTGGTTTGGTTTGGTACTAGTTTGTTTAGTGGTCACAAAACACAAAACAAATCAAGACAAAAACCTCAGAAAACAACCAAAAAGCTATTAACATGTGTGAAGCTTATCAAGGCTAAATATTAAAAGAGAATAGAGCAGACCATTCAAGTAGAAGGAAGATTTACGAGTCTGTGTCTTTTCCTACAGAGTTTTTGAATGCCCAGAGAGCTGCACAGATTTTCCTTTTGTCCTTTCCGTTAGTCCAACATCGAAGTTCCCACAATTCAGCATGAAGAAAAATTACTGTATAAGGTTCTATAAACAAATTATCTAGGGATAATTTGAAGGACTTCCTTGAATAATTTTGCTGGTGCAATTTTCACCTTATATGCTGAATTTAGAACTTAACCCCATATAAATTCTGATTTCTCTGTGTTTTCATCACCCTTGTTCTGTACAAAGGTGGCAAAAAGGAAAGCTTTTATATTACACAGGAAAATTCCTTTAAGAGAGCAAATACATTTTTTAAAACATAGGCTGGAAGTAAGGAGCTCTGGTAGATAGTTGTTAAGGCATTTGGCTGCTAACCAGAAGGTTGGTGGTTCAAACCCACCAGCTATTCTGTGGAAGAAAGATCGGGCAGTCTGCTACTGTAAATATTTGTAGCCTTGGAAACCCAATGAGAGTTGACACTATGACAGTGAGTTTTTTTTTGTTTTTGATTTTTTGTTTTTTTTTTTGAGGCTAGCAGTGGCTTTGTAAGGTTGATACATTCAAGGGGTGTAACACTATCATCACTTACATTTTTGTTTTCTGAGAATAGACGTGTAGTTGTAGGACCCCAGATAGAATCAGCTTTACATAAGTAGTGGATTTACCTAAGACCCGTGTTTTAACCACACCTTCTAACAAAGCAGTCCAGGTTGGCTGGTAGAGCAGAGATCACAAAAGCCTACACCAAGCTTCCAAAGGTCAAACCAAGCCTTCTTGTATTAACAGCAACAAAAAAAAATAATTTTCTAATTCCTTTATTTTTTTTAACAGCCTAGTGGGCTTTGTTTGTGTTGTGAAAGTGTGTAGTTCGCTTTTCGCAAGCTTGGAAATTATGCCACCCATTTGTGTTCTCTAAAAGCAGGGTTTGAAATGGGTAAGAAAAGACAGGTCCTGGGTATCTTGGTAGAAAATTGAGGATACTCTGGAGGAGGGGAAACAAAGGCACAAGGCTTTTCAGTAGTTGGATGTTTCTCTTCCTTTGTTGGTCTTACCCCTGGTGACTCCATTTCTCTTTAATGAGATGTCTCACACAAGCCTAATTCAATAGGTGACAAAACAAAACCTCCACCAATTCCTGTTGGGATTCTCACTTTGCATATGTGCCCCAAAGTGATGACTTAAAAAAAGTAAATGCTAGAGTCAAGTTTCCTAACAGAGAGAGAGAGAGAGGTGAAAAGAGAATCATGTACTTTGTAAGTAGTAAAGAATTTTACTCCCAAAGTTGCTCCTTACTGTATTTTTGTGACACTGTGATCTACACAAAAGATATTTGGGTGGTGTTCTTGTTTCAGTCAATGTCATTGAAAACACCTTATTTCTGGTCATAAAGAAAGCAATCTGTTCATCAATCTGAATCAGAATATTCTTAGAAAAGTTGGATCCCCTCTGAAGCAGCCCAGAGAGTAGAGTCTGTCTGTTGCCAATGAGAGTTTCACATTGGGGGATTTTGGATTCTGATCTCTGGGCCCCTGTGGATGGAGATGATCAGCTTTGTGGAAGAAAGGTAACAGCTGTGCTGCCTCATGCCACCCAACTGGCTGACCATTTCTGGGAGCCACGGTTTTAGTTTACAAAATTTGGGAAGAAAACTCCCAGAGTGACAGCTGAAGGTTGTAAATGGAAAGGGTTAAGAACAGATAGTTTCCGGATTGTTGCTGTGATCTTTGTCATAGCAAGTCCGAACACATTGGTGTTTTAATTCTCTGCTAGTGGGATAAAAATAAACTGTTTAACCTTTTAAATGCTGGTAATTTGGAGGGGTTTGCCATATTTAGCTCTTTCTAACACATGAGCTTCTGAAAAGCTAGGAGGATAGAAATGGCTAACAAACTAAATTTGGAAGCTTGGAAAGGTCAGAGTAAATCTGGTGCTATCCTGTCTCTCTTTTCTTTTTTTTCTCCACAGAATGCATATTAGATTTCTTAACATTGTGAAAAAGATTGTAAAAAGGACAAGTAATGACAAAACACGAACTGTGAAATATTGCTGTAGGAGGAGATAAAAAAGAAAGAATAAAATATCTCAGACTGATGATTTTCATAGTCTTGAAACCGGACTATCACAATCCATTGTTTCTAGCTTGAGACGATTCTTGGAATAGGCAGTAGGACCTTCTTTGCATTTTAATATATTCCCACTTTTGACTAATCGGGAAATAATTAATCTTATAATCTTCCAGGCCTCCTTCAATTAGCAATAATCCTAGGTTCTCCCTCCCCTCCACCTAGGTAACTAGTGACACTCCCTAAGGATGTTGTTTTCTCTATGGGCATCTTCACTTGTGAAGAAAATTGCATCTAAAACCACCACTACTAGAGGAGTGTGCCTAGTGCAGTACAGAATCATCAAGAAGTGGGACCTACACTTGTATAAAACTAGCTCTTGTTTGGAGTACACACACACATACACACAATCATAGAAAGCATGGCATCTATCTTTAAGGATTTGTGGTCTAATAAGGTAGATCAAACATGAGATGAACTGACTGAAGAATCTTCAGTTGATATCTGGCAACATGAATACAAAAATGTTTGCTTAAAGAATGTAGAGGAGCTCTGGTGGCATAGTACCTAAGACACTTGACTGCTAACCAGAAGGCTGGTGGTTCAAACGCACCAGCCACTCCTCGGAGGGAAGATAGGGCAATCTACTTCTGTAGTGAAACTGCCTCAGAAACCCAAGGACGGGTAGCTATGAGTTAGGTCTGACTCCAAGGCACATAGCAACAACAAAGAATGTATGGTAAAGGAAAAGTGACAGTTGATCATTTGTGTTCTAATAGGCAGAGACATGGGTTAATTTTCAAGCCTCATTTCCAATTGCATCCCACTATCTATTTGATGTACAAATCATTTTTATTTCCTGGAACAACATATTCACTAGTCTCTCAAACTTTGCTTGTGCTAATGTGGTCACTGTTAACTTCCAGTGCTTTTCCTCACAAGCTACCTGTTGAAGTGCTCCTTCTTCATCAGTTCACTCTTATAAGTGCAAAAGAACTGACTGTAGGCCAACTTGTATTGTAGTTACTTACATATATATGTTTTTCTTTTCCAACATACTCTGAGCCACTGGAAGGAAGAATTGTTCTTTCATTTTTCTTTATAACCTACTTAGTAGGGTTCAATGTATATTTATTGAAATAAGTGGAATGGAATTATCTGCACAGAAGAAGAATATCTCCCCAATAATTCCAGGTTTGGAAGTGTAAGGGCCTGGGAATATATTTGTGCCATGATGAGAAAACCAATGAGGGTTCAAATTACACTTGAATGCTAGAGGGGTACCACATTGGAAGCTGTCCCTGTGGGACTCAATAAAGAGCTAGACTGGGCTTGAGATGCAATATAGGTGCTAATGAATAGCAAATATGACCCTGGTTTTTGATGGAACCTTCAAGATTTTAACACTATGAAGAATGCTTTTCTTATATTTGTGATTCTATGATTCCAGAGGTAAATGGAATATCACATTCTGTTTCCCTTAAGTCAGTATGGTTTTCCTTATCTATGATGTTGGTAGTTTAAATAAATTTATTGAAAGGATGAAAGTTGGCTTTCTTTTCTTGAGACTTGGGCTTTTTCCTTTGGAAGAGGTAAACACGGAGAACGAAAGGAGAAAAAGAGAAAGCAGAGCGCCTAGTTCACAGTGTGTATTAAATGTGTTAGACTCTTGTCTGTTTGCTTTCCAAAGAATTCTTTTCTTGTTTTCTCTGCTTTACCTCTTTTCATATTCAATATGGCTGCTTTCTTTAGTCACTAATGCCTTGATGAGAGAACTGAAGAAGTTGCCAAAACTTAACCATAAATAACTTTTGCAAATCCTTCGTTGATATCTCTTTATTATGATTATAAGAAGAATGACATTGAGTAACTGAAAACTCCCATTTTCTAGAACTGGTAAGTTCCTTCAGTATGATTCCGTAAGTTTCTTTTCCTTCTGCTAGGAAAACTCCAATGCCCCTGCTGTAACCTTCACTTCCATGAATTAAGGAATTTTTCTCCAAAAACTTTCTTAGCTCAATCAAAATAAGATGAGGGAAATTGGCTAGCCCTGTGGTAGAGATACATGTCTTTGGTAGGGACGTGTATCTGACCAGTCTTTCTTAATATTGGTTGGTCCATTCCCTTATGCTGAGCTTCAAGGAAGCTAAGATAATTCTGGTTGCCTTTATGTACTTTACCTAATGAGCTGGCAAACTGATTTCATCTTAGTGGGTTTCCTTGGACTAACTAAAAAAGGGATGATTTAATTACCTTTTTTCTCTTTCATATGAGACATCCACATGCTGATTTTTCCACATGAGTGCTTCTTAATTTTCAGCACAGGTCATTCAGGTTGCTTCAGTTTCTTATACATTGGTGAAAAATCCACTCAGATTCACCTTTCCTTAAAAATGCAATCTTTGGCAATACTCAGTTTTCCTGCATTTGAAATCAAAGTGAGAAAAAGCTTTTTGGGATTCCTGGATTCAGAGAAGAACTAGAGCACATTCATACAAGAGCCAACATTTCAGTAATACTAATGAATTTCCCTGACTAGAAATTATTTTCATGGCAGTACCTATAACTCTCTCCTACCTTGTTCTAAAGCAGATACCTATTATCAATTTTGAAAGATTATTGTCAAAGAAAATGATTTATTTTGCAACAAAACTGAGTAGGGGTGATCAAATGACTCCTGAATTATACTAAGCTATTATCTGACTGTCTCTTATGATTCTCCATAATACACACCACTGGAGACATTGTTTAGCTGAACACTAACTACAGTCTTGCTACTGCCAAGTGTTCTAGATGTATGCAGGTAGTCTATAATTAATGCACCTGCGGAGCTGCACAAAGGACTTTATATGCTGTCCATTTCAGTGGATAGTGGCTGGAATGGCACCTGCACAACAGGTGTAGCTCAGGACAAGCATAAAAAGGCCAAGTTCTAACTAGAAAGCTTAATCCCTTCCACCATGGACTGACTAGCTTGAGATTTCTTTATAAACAGCAGTATTTTATTGTGTGAAAGATACAGAGTCAAATGTGGTGAGCGTTAAAAAGAATAGGGAACCTGGTGCCTGAGTA
>NW_006921758.1:2684428-2704042 GCF_000298275.1 Orycteropus afer afer | reverse complement strand
TAGTGATACTGCCTCGGAAACCCAAGGAGGGGTCGCTATGAGTCGGGTTTGACTCGACGGCACAGAGCAACAACAATAACAACAACATGAATTACTTAAGGACACCCAGTGGTAAGCACTCTGCTGCTAACCAAAAGGTTGGTAGTTTGAACCCACCTAGAGGCTCTGTGGGAGAAAAGAGCTGGTGATCTGCTCCTGTAAAGACTACAGCCAAAAGCCCCATGGGGCAGTTCTGCTCTGACATAAAGGATCACTGTGAGTCAGAATTATTTCAACAGCATACAACACCATGCATTATTTTAAGAACATTCATTTGAGAATCTGAAGGTAATTTTGAGCTCTTTAACAGCCTCTATTTATATAATATCTACTATATACAGGGCTGTCCGCATACATCTATCTTGTTTAATCCTCATATGAACTTTGAAAAGTAGGTTCAGAGAGTATAAATGACTTGTCTAAGTCATTAAGGGAGAATCAGGGTTAAGGGATAGAGAATAAGGGTTAAAGGAGAATCAGCATTCTAATCCAGGTCTCTTTAACTTCAAAGTCAGTTGCTGTTGGGTTGACTCTGACTCATAGTAACCCCATGTTTGTCAGAGTAGAACTGTGCTCCATAGGGTTTTCAAAGGCTCATTTTCAGAAATAGATTTTTCAGGCCTTTCTCCCAAGGTACCTTTGGGTGGACCTGAACATTCAACCTTTAAGTTAGCAGCCAAGTGTTTAACCATTTATGTCACCCAGGGACTATGTCTACCAGGAGGGGATGGTTATTAGTCTGCTTTATACTTGGTGGGCTGCAGGAGTTCTGTTAGCACAGTGCCTAAGACATTTGACTACTAACAAGAAGGCTGGTGGTTCAAACCCACCAGCCACTCCTCCAAAGGAAGATTGGGCAATCTGCTTCCGAATGATATGATACCACCTCAGAAATCCAAGGAGGGGTCACTGTAAGTCAGATCCAACTTGACGGCAGAATTGGTCTATAATATAGTTACTAAAAATATTCACACTTTGACAGTGTTTCTGTTCGGATGATAAATCCTGGTCTCCTTAACAACAGGCTCGTCATTGGTCCAGGCAATGGGTGTCCTGTAGTGCAAGAGAAACATAGTGCCTGATATAACAGAGTTTACAGATTAATAGGATAGACATGCATCAAACCAATAACCCACCAGTGGATCAATAGTGAGAAGTGCTTTGCATTTTAGTTTTCACAGCACCTTCATATGCATAATTTCAATTGATCCTCCTATCTATTCTGAGATTTAGAATACTTAAAATCACTTTTTAAAAGACAAGGAAACTGTTGCTGGGAAGTTGAGTGACTTGGCAAAGGCTAATTAACCATAGAGCCAAGACAAGAACTCAATCAGAGAAATTTTTCTATTCTAGAGAGATTTGAAACTTTGTTCCAAAGAGTGAATAAGAAAAATGCTTTTTTTTTTTTAAAAAAAAAAAAGCTTACCTAATGAAGCTTAGGGTCTTTCCAGACACTTTTGAAATTCTCACTGTTACCATCATCTTGAGACAGACTCAGTGTCACCTGTGTAAATTTCTCCAGGAGAAAAAGATAATTATTTTGGGAAGGATTTCTTATGTGCTTATTATTTTCAGTAGAGTTGTTTTGTCTTGTTCAATTTGGACTAAGAACTCCAGCTCTCCAGTAACAGAAGAAGCAAATATTTGCATCTAAGAGCTGTGATATTTGTCTTCAAAGATGGGCCCTAGTAAATCATACATCCAAGTATTCACACTCTGTGTGATCCCCTCCACTTGAATCTAGACTGTCCTAAATTTGCTTTTGGCCAGTAGAATGCAGAGGAAGTGATAATGCATGACCTCCAACACTAGGTAAATAGAGACTTTGCAGCTCCTTCCTGGTGCTCTTGGATTGCTTATTCAAGGGGGAAGCCAGCTGCCATGGAAGAGAGCCAAGTACCTTGAGACCACTTGAAATGCTGTGAGGAAGCCCAAGCAATCCACATGGAGAGGCTGTATATAGAGAGAATAAGACCAGGCTGCCCCAAGTTCCAGCCATCCCTGCTGAAGTGCTAGACTTTGAATGAAGTATTTTAGCTGTCTAGCCCAAATTACTATATTATGTTGTTGTTATGTGCCGTCGAGTCAGCCCTGACTCATAGCGACCCCTCCTTGGGTTTCCGAGGCAGTATCACTACGGAAGTAGGATTGCCCAACCTTCCTTCCGAGGAGTGGCTGGTGGGTTTGAACCGCCAGCCTTCTGGTTAGCTACTATATTATAATAACTACTTAAGATAGCTCAAGTGAAAACTATCAGTTGAACCCAGTTAACCCTCAGAAGTGGAAGAGACAATAATGTTTTTAGGCACTGAATTTTGGGACTCACAATAGATTCTAAACCAAAAACAAAACCAAACACACTGCCATCGAATCAGATCTGACTCATAGTGACCCCTTCTTGGGTTTCTAAAGCAGTATCCCTACGGAAATAGATTGCCCAACCTTTCTTCTGAGGAGTGGCCAGTGGCCTTGAACCATCACCCTTCTGTTAGCAGTCTAATGCCTTAGGCACTAGGCCACCAGAGCTACAATAGATTGTAGAACAACATAAACTGAAGAGCCAGTCTACTTGGATTAAGTCTTGCCTCGGTTATTTACTAGTTTTGTGATCTTAGGCAGGCTACCTAACACTTTGTGCCTTGATTTCTGCATTTGTAAATTGGTGTCATAATAGGGCCTCCCTCATGGGTTTGTTACAGGGACAAATTAAATTTATTATATGAGAAAGCTTAGAACAGAACTTGGCAATAGATAACAGCAACAATAACAACAAACCAAACTCACTGCCATCAAGTCAATCCCGACTTATAGCGACCCCTCCTTGGGTTTCCGAGGCAGCACTATGGAAATAGATGGCCCCATCTTCCTTCTGAGGAGTGGCTGGTGGGTTTGAACCGCCAGACTTCTGGTTAGTAGTCAAGTGCCTTAGGCATTACACTACCAGAGCTCCTAACTGTTACCTATGAAACCAAAAACCAGTTGCTATCAAGTCAATTCCAACTCATGGAGACACTGTGTGTGTCAGAATAGAACTGTGCTCCATACAGTTTTCAATGGCTGATTTTTTTAGAAGTAGATTGCCAGACTTCTTCCAATGCACCTCTGGGTGGATTCCATCTTCCAACATTTGATTAGCAACCAAACATTTTAATGATTTGCACCTTCTCAACCCAGGGATACCATTTATATATATTTCTGGCTAAATTTTATTAATCTGTTCAGATCAATAGTTTTCTTAAGTGCTTCATGGATAATTAAATAAATCAGAATTAAAACTTATATACTACTGAGTCACTTGAGAACAAAAATAAGTACTGGATTCTGAGTGACTAAAATTTTTAAAACTAACATTGTAAGAGAATATTTAACCCAGGAAATGGTTTGGAGAGATTTCTCACCTGTATAATGAGGATAAAAGCAATACTCACTACGTGATGTTACTGTGAAAACGGAATGAATTAATCAATATAAAATCCTAAAAATGCATTCTGGAGTAAATACTCTGTATATTTTAACCATTTATACTGTTATTATCCTCTATTTCACACCTCTTTCCCCAAGAACCACTGCAGGATTTTCCCACCATTCATTAGAGACCAAATGGTCCTCTCAAATTCTCAGGCTACTGATCCTAGTTTTATATGGACTGCAAAGCGGCTCCTCATGCTGTTTTTAAGTTCCTTGACCTCAGTAAGCTCTTTTTAGTGATGCCCAGAAGCTGGAACAGTTGAGTTTCAGATATAGATTGGAGAGCTTCCTTACTAACTCCAGTAAAATAGCTCAGAGTTTGGCTCTCACTTTTAAATACTATGCAGATGGCACTGAACCCCAGCCAAACTGGCAGCAACTTGATTTCCTCTGGTGAGCGCTGGTGGGGTGTCTACAGGATGGCATTCATTCTCATCTCTTGTCCCCTTTTTCTTTCTTCTCTCTCTCTCATTTTCTTCCTTTCTCTCACATATACACTCTTACATTCTCTATTTTTCCCTTTAGCCTGAGTATTTTTTAATAATGACAAGACCAGCCATAATTAGTAAAAGCATTGGTTTCTTGCCTGAACTTGTATTTAAGGTTAGCTATCTCATCGTGTGGAAATTTTCACTTCAGCGGCAGATCAATGGCAACCCCTTTGTGATTCCCTACTGCCAGGAGAGATGATGTTCGGAAAAGGAGATCTAAGGAGTTTCCTACTGATTTAGAAGAGACAGAAGAAAGGACACTCTGTGCCAGCTGTGAAAGAAGCTCTTATATGCTGATAGGAATGTTATAAAATATCTGTAAATTCAGGAGCTTGTTTTCAGGAGCTGTAAAACCTAACCACATGGAGTGGATTTTTGAGTCCTCTTAAAATAAACATAAACTTATCTTTGATAAAAGGACCTTTTTATTGTGTTTGATATTGTAATAGTAATATTTTTGCATGCAGAAGTGTTGTATGTCCAGAGAGATATTAATTACAAAAATATATGCGTGTGTGATGCAGAGACAGCTGGTGTAGGAAGGGCCTGCAAGTGAAAATTCCTGCACCAATGGCAGATAGTGGTGCATTGGTAAAAGCACTCAGCTGTTAACCAAAAGGTTGGTGATTCAAACCCAACAGCTGCTCTGTAGGAGAAAGATGTACTAGTATGCTTCTATAACTATTTACAGAATTAGAAACCCTGTGAGGCAGTTCTGCTCTGTTTTATATGGTCACTGTGAGTCAGAATTGACTTGATGGCAGTGAGGGTTTTTTTTTTTTTTTTTAATGGTAGATAAAGAACCTTTTGGACCTGACACCAAAATAGTCCAGTTGCTGTGGAGTGAATTCCAACTTAGGGTGACCATATGTGTGTCAGAATAGAACCGTATACCATGGGGTTTTTGATGACTCATTTTCAAAAGTAGATCACCAGGTCTTTCTACTGAGGTACCTCTGGGTAGATTCTAACCACCAACCTTTTGATAGCAGCCAAACACATGAACCATTTGCACCATACACGGACAACTGAACACAGAACTTGGAAGAAAACTAACTCACTTTCTTTGGGGTATTTGGATTGATTTTTAGGTTGACATGAAATGTGCTAAAATTTTGAGTAGACTTTGGTATCATTCTACTTGTAGAATCAGAGAAAATCAGATTTGAAATATACCTTGAGAGATGATCTAACATAACCTCTCTCATTTGGTTTTAAAATTGCCTTAGGCTTTGGAGTGAGTTTGGCTCAACCACAGTTTTATTACCTTGGACCAGTTACTGAACTTCCCTGAAGCTCAGTTTCTATATCTGTGAAATGAGCTTTATAATCCTGCCTTACTGGGTGGTTGTGTTCTTTAAAAATAAAGTATGTAAAGTGCTTAGGACAGTGTCTCCCACATAGTAGGCTTTCAGAAAACAGTAGCTATGATTATTTTCTCCAATAAACCAAAAAACCAAACTCACTGCTGTTGAGACGATTACTACTCATAGCAACCTCTCCTTGTGTTTCCAAGGCAGTATCTCTACGGAAGTAGATTGCCCAGTCTTCCTTCTGAGGAATGGCTGGTAGGTTTGAACCACCAGTCTTCTGGTTAGCAGTCAAATGCCTTAAACACTATGTCACCAGAGCTCCCATCTTCTCCAATAGATGGACAAATTCAGAATTCTATTGTTTTGACAGTTTTTTTTTTCTTCTTTTAAAGATCTAAGAAAAAATTTTATGGTTTAAAAGTATTTATCTAACTTGGAACAAAAATAGTTGTATCAAAGTAGCATATGCACACTGTAACATACAGTACAGAGGGCTTGCAATTAAAGCAATAGTTAAAGCTATGCTCAGGTTAATTCCACAGAGGCAAATTCAACCATTTTCATCTTTAATTTTCTATTAATTATCTTCATATCTCTGGATAACATTTCTTTATGCTTGATTTATCAGCTTTATGGTACATTCATCGAACCACTCCTGTTTGTATATTTAGCTCAATGTATATTCATTTCTCTCCTCCTATTCTTATTCTCAGTGTTTGTTAGTTGTATTTTAATTATATATTAACATTTTTTTAGTTGTATTTATAACTTTAGAACATACTCAAAGTTCAATTTCTTGCTTCACTAATTTTTGATAACGTTTCCTTATTACCCACATTAAAGATGAAGATAATTTGCTCCTATCTTTTCCTTCACACATGCCACATTCCACATTCTGCCACCTATACTTTCACTTTAACACTGTCAGGGTTGTTAACAGTTACATTTTTATGCTGTAGTCAAAGCCAAGAAATCTGGGCTTTGTCTGTGTTGACCTAAAATTTGAGAAACGAATACTTTGAATCAATCAATCTCTTCCATTGTGATTTTCTAAATATTGTTCTTTGCTGAGCTGCTTTGCTAGAGGTACATTTCTGTCTCCTCAGGTCCAATGACTCAAGCCCATAGAAAGAGAAATGTTGCTAGCATTAAGTTAAGTGGATTTTCTTTTCTTAAATCCCAATAAGGGACACATTCTTGTTTGTTTGGTATTTAGACTGGGAGTTTCTTATAAAACTTTTTGACTTTTGATGAAGTTTTGATTTATAGTTTTTGCATAATTTGCTTTTATTGCCACTCCTCAGAAGGAAGGTTGGGCAATTCTACTTCCGTAGTGATACTGCCTCGGAAACCCAAGGAGGGGTCGCTATGAGTCGGGTTTGACTCGACGGCACATAACAACAACAACAAAAGTTTTCAATGATTTTGATCATTGTTTTTATCTTATGCTTTAAACTACCCTTTATATTTTATGAAACACAACCCTCCCTCCTACTCCAGTCTGGCTATTCTCTAGTTCAAGCTGCATTGACATTTCTCAAGACTTCTCTCTTCTAGGCTTTGGTTAAGTTTACATCCTTATTTTGTTGATATTATCTTCAGCTAACTTTCTGAGGAAGATGAGGGGTTTATATTTTCTGAATCATTGCATATATGGAAATGTTTTTATTTTTGCCCTTACATGTGATTAATAGTTTAGCTGGGTATGGAATTATTTTCCTTTGGAATTGAAAGGTTATTGCTCCATTGTTTTTTAGCCTCCAGTTGCTGGAAAAAAATCTAATGGTTATCTAATATTTCTTCCTTTGTTGTTATTTATTGTTGTCTCTGCAAACTTTTAAGGTTTTTTTTTTTTGCTTTTTCATGGATGTGTTTAAATTCTGCAAGGATGCATCTGGTGCCAGCCTTTTCTTTCAATGTTCTAGACACTTAATATATAAACTCAAACTACAGGCTTTAGGTAAGACTATATTTAGTCTGTGAAGTTATCTTATTTCTTTGATAATTTTTTTTTTTTCCTAAATAAAACAAAAAACCATTGCTGTGTAGATTCTGACTCATGGGTGGTTGACTACCAACCTAAGGGTTGGCAGTTTGAACCCACTCAGTGGCACTGTGGAAGAAAGGTCTGGTGATTTGCTTCTATAAAGATTACAGTCAAGAAAGCCCTGTGGAGCAGTTCTGCTTATAACATATGGTATCACTATGAGTCTTTTTCTTTAGGTTTCCTATATTTTAATTGTTAAATATGTCCTATAGGTATCTTATTTTCTTACTTATTTTTTCCCATCTTATTGTCTTTCTGTTCTTCATTATATACTATTTCCTTGACTTTATTTTTTAGTTCCTTTCTGAATTTTTAAATTAAAAATATTTAATTAGTTTTAATTTCTGAGAACTCTTAATCTCTGATTGAGATTTTTTCCATTGCAAAACATTCTTGTTTTATGGATGTAACATCTGTTCAAACTTCTCTAATATATATTAGATTTTACAGGTTTTCTTCAAGTCCATGAATTGTCTTTGTGGAGGTTTTCTATTTATCATTTTTCTTCAATGTTGCTGACTTCCTGTATGTCAAGTTATCCTTGTTTATTTTACTCATATTTTTAAAAGAAAAACTATAGAATGGCATAAGTTTCATTTTTGGTTGTATATAAGAAGTTTTCCAGTATATCTTTTCCATAACTGGGAATTCTATTTGTAGAGGGATGTGGTGAAGTGTGTCCTTTACAAAGCTTAACTTTAGGATAAAAAGGCAAAGAGTTTGATTGACAGGTTAAAGGCTCCCCAAATTTCAGAAGAAGTGAAATTACTCGGGCAACCAGTCTTCTCCCTGAAATCCTTAATTTTCTTTCACCATCTTTCAACACTTACTTACCAAAGACCCTCTTCTTTTTGTTTGGTGATAAATCCTGGATGTTTGATGTATAGAGAAGCCTTCGAGTAATTCTGATTTTAAGCCTTATGTATAACTTCTTCCCTTCAGAGGATCTTTTATTTCTGAACCTAGAATTTATCTAATGTTCCGGCGAATAGACTAGCATTCCATCTCCCCTAAACAAACAAACAAACAAACAAACAAACAAACAAACTCATTGCCGTTGAGTCAAATCTGACTCATAGTAATTCCTCCTTGGGTTTCTGAGGCGGTGTCACTATGGAAGTAGATTGCCCAGCCTTCTTTCTGAGGAGTGGCTGGTGGGCTTGAGCTGCCAGACTGCTGGTTAGCTGTCAACTCCTGAAAAAAAACCAAACCCAAACCCACTGCCATCAAATCCATTCCAACTCATAGCAACACTGTAGGACAGAGTAGAACTGTCTCATAATGTTTCTAAGGCTGTAAATCTTTACAGAAGCAGACTGTCTCATCTTTCTCCCACAGAGTGTCTGGTGGGTTCAAACCATTGACCTTTTGGTTAGCAGTCAAAACTTTAACCACTGCATCACTAGAGCTCCTCTGCAACTTCTAGGATAGCATATTCTGGTCTTTAGTTTTTCTCCATGGCCTCACTTCTTTTTAAACTTTTATGTTTTATCATACTGTTTTTTTTCAGGTGCTATGGTTGGTATGGGGAGCTCTTGTGGTGTAGTGCCTAAAGCATTTGCCAGCTAACCAGAAGGCTGGTGGTTCAAACCCACCAGCCACTCTTCAGAAGGAAGATTGAGCAATCTACTTCCATAGTGATACTGCTTCAGAAACCCAAGGAAGGGTCTCTATGAGTCAGATCCGACTCAGTGGCAGTGAGTTTGGTTTGTTTTTGGATGATTGGTATGAGACAGTGATGGTTCAGTGACTAAATTCTTGACATCCACACAGGAGACCTGGCCAGTGTTATCTCAGGGACAGTCATCACTTATCCATCAGTTGAGGCTTGTAAATTGATATGATGTTGAACAGATTTCAGGGGAGTTTCCAGAGCAAGATGGACTAGGAAGAAAGGCCTGATGGTCCATTGCCAAAATCAGCCAGTGGAACCTTTATGGATCACAATGACCTGATCTGAACTGATCATGGGGATGTCACAGGTGAGGCAGCATTTTGTTCCATTGTGCGTGGGTGGCCATGAGTCAGGGACTGCCTGGATGGCAGCTAACACCAACAATGATTGGTCATAGTGAGAGTCAAGTTTACTTCTTAGAACTAGAACTATACATAAGGGTTTAGAGTTTTAACACATTCACACTCTTTAAAGGATAGATCAGCATTTAGTTATCTAAATTATAAAGTTTCCCCAGATTGAGCAACTCTAATTTCTTTGTCATTTATTCACAAGAGATATGATGACGTAAACTTAATTTTTTCTATTTCTTCTCCAAAGTTTTGAAGTATTATTTTAAAAGCACAATACAATAATATGGAGTGATAAAACACATTGAAATTTTTACAGAGAAAAATTATTATTAAAAAAAAATTCAAGCTCTATATGTTATTAGTTATATGTACATGTACTTGAAATTATATCTAAATCATTTATTTTCATAAGAATTCTCACATAACAATTGTAATACTTGATAAAATTGCCATGAACTGGTAAAACCATAATAGTAGGTTGTATCAAAGTTAAAATTGCATCAATATTAAAAGAAAAAAAAAAAGGGGGAGGCATCATAGGCCAAACCCACACATTTGAATCAAGATGAAATAGTTATTGAATGATTTTGTGAATGAGTTAATATAAAAATCAATATAAATTGAATGTCTTTTGTTCATTGTTCTATTTACTGATAGGAATAAATTTTAAAATTAGCTTATAACATTGTTAGATTTAAGTGTTATTTGGAAAATCTCAGTATTTCATGAAAGAACTGTTACCTGTTACCTGAGTTAAAATTTTCCAGCAGTAGAAATACTGAAAAATATTTTGTCAAGTGTATCTCACTTCTTCATGATGATGAAACCTAAAAAAGAAACATACCATAAGAGTTATAAAAACTTTTTTTTTTTTAATTAAGGTGATTTTTAAAAAATTCTTTATATTTGTGCTACTTAGTTCATTAAAATCCCCAAATCTGAACTCGTTAGTGACTCCATTTTCCATGAAAAAGTTTCCAGGGTTGAATTTTCTGAAATGACACCTAAGATTACTTGGATCTAGCTCATGCTGCTCATTTTACAGATAGCCAAGGGAGAGATTCAGTCGAAGTTATTGCCCCTCTGTTACACAATAATTCAGCAAGACTGGAAATCTGTTATTTAGGAAATAATTTTAGCTTGCTGCTGAGGTTACAGAGCAATAAATGGCTCCTTTCTGTATTCTTAAAGTTTACCCAGCACATTTATGTGGTCATTTTTTTGCCCTGTGTACTTATGTATGGGTTAAATCATCATGACTGTATCACATTTACATTAAACATCTTCTCTTATTTCTCTATATTTTAAAAGTACCCTTTCTTTATCTCTTTCATAATGTCTGTTTCTGTGTTCATTTCTCTTTTCTGTCTCCCTTCACCAGCTACCTATGCTGAAGACAGTGCAAATACTTCTATATAAGTCTTTTACAGTATAAAAGGAAACAAACAAAAATTCCAGGTTAAATGCTTGCTTTATCTTAAGTAAACAACAAGCCCCTTTTGGAAATTGGTACTTTGTAAGTAATGAAATAGGGAAGAGGAATTATGGTGGTGCAGTGGCTAAAGTGCTCAACTTCTAAGGGAAAGGTTTGCAGTTCAAAACCATTAGCTTCTCGGTAAAGATTACAGTTTTGGAAACCCTATGGGTTTCTGCATAGTTCTGCTATGACCTAGAGGGTCACCATTGTTGTTATTGTTGTTATGTGCCATTAAGTCAAACCCGACTCATAGCGACCCCTCCTTGGGTTTCCGAGGCAGTATCACTACGGAAATAGGATTGCCCAACCTTCCTTCCGAGGAGTGGCTGGTGGGTTTGAACCGCCAGCCTTCTGGTTAGCAGTCAAGTGCCTTAGGCACTACCATAGGAGTTGGAATTGAGTTGATGACAAGGGTTTTTTTATTTTTTAAAGTAGTGAAGTAGTATGGTAATGCTACATATTCTTAATTAAAAGACAATCTAGTTCAAGTTTGTATCAGAAAATATTTTCATGTTACCATTTAGAGTTTGAGAAATGTGTTAGTTTTAAGTAATCATCAAGAAAACTGTGATATCTCTTGCTTAACTTCATTATTTAAGTAGCTCTAAAGGGGAAAAAAACTAAGTGTAATGACTATACTTAATAGTTATGTTATATATAACATCCGTAATATAATATGTTACATAGAGATACACACTTTATTTGCATATTAACAATAACCTGTAAGTAACCAGTTGCTGGTCAGTGTGTTCTAATTCATGGTAAGCCCATGTATGTCAGAGTAGAACTGTGCTCTACAGGGTTTTCGATGCCTACATTTTTGGAAGTAGATAGCTGATGTCTTACTGAGGTACTCTCAGCGGACTTGAGCCTCCAACCTCTCGGCTGGTAGCCAAACGAGTTCACTGTTTGCATCACCGAGGGTAATATAAACATGAAGTAAATGAAATATTTTTAAAGGAAAAGAATGCTTTTTATTTTCTTAGTGTAGAAATTTAATTTCCTTGATAATTTTAGACTACTAATGTTGTCAGGTTATTCTTATTAATATTGTGGTTACTTATTTTAATCTTTGTTGTGTTTCATAGAAATAATTTAAATGTAAAGAATACTTTATAATATCTTTTTTCCATATATTAATTTCTTGCAAAAGATAAACCATAATCTCTCTCTCTCTCTCTCTCTCTCTCTTTTTTAAGAAATTATGTAACTGCAAACTGTATTTCTGGGAATTATTTTTAGAATTATAAATAAAGAAAACACATTCTTTTTTGCATATTTCTTTTAACTGCCAGGATTTCTGAGCTATTCAGGTTCTAGAAAAAGTATAAAATACTGATGTGAAAAGACATTACTTTTTTCATGTTTTGCATTTTAAAGTTGATATGTCAAAAGGGTCGTCTTACAAAGGACCCCATACTTAAGCATCTCAAATACAACTTATTTATAAAAGGGTGGGAGAACTGTTTGTAATAAATTCAAATAAATGGTAAAAATACACAAAGAAGCAAAAAAAAAAAAAAAAAAACCCTGAACAAATGAAAACATACTATTTATAGAAATCTGCAGGAGTCCCTGTGTAATGTGAAATGGTTAATGAAGGGCTGTCTGATCGGTTGGAGATTTGAGTTCATCCAAAGGCATCTCGTAAGAAATGCCTGGCAATCTACTTCTGACAAATCAGTTATTGAAACCCCATGGAACACAGTTCTGCTCTGACACATACAGGGTCACCGTGAGTTGGAATGGACTCAATGGCAACTGGTATAGAAAACGCTCGTGGATAAACCATTGTCCAGTTCTGTTTGGAAACTTCTATCTGACCATGATGGAGTGTACCAGAAAGCAGGGGGAAAGCATGTTGTGGGAGAAAGAGAAGGGATCTTGCTTGGATTGGACCCCATGCTCAACCCTTTCCCCTTGTGGGAAATCATTTGTGCACCAAACCTCAATTTACTCCTCTGCAAAATGCTCTGACTACCCTGGAGAAGGACATCATACTTGGTGAAGAGGAGTGTTAGAAAGAGGGAGCCCCTCAGCAAGATGGATGGACACACTGGCTGCAGCAATGGGCTCAAACATGGCAATAATTATGTGGATAATGCATGACCAGACAATGTTTTGTTTTGTGGTACATAATAGCATCACTATGAGTCAGAATCGACTTGATGGCACCTGACAATGACAACAACCCTTAGCAGTGCTGTGAGTATCAAATAAGAAAATATTGGAGCAATTATTTTGATAAATATAAAGAACAAATATATATGTAAAGTATTATTTGAAAAGTATATGTTGAACTATAATAATAATGGAGCTAGAAAGAAAGGTGAAGGAAAGGATTGTAAAAAATATTAGAAAAAGTAAAACTTTTAAAAATAATTTCTAAAGTTATTTTGGTTTGCAGATAAATATATGTAGGTGAAGTTTTGCTTTTTTGGGATCAGCACAGTAATACAGTTCATTATGGATTATGATTTACAGTTTGATCCAATGCATTTCCTTGGGTAAAATGACTTCTTGTTTTTTCGTCTTGTATAAAGAAAGAAATATCTGGAAATATTTTCTCCTTTTTTCTGTAAGGTCTAACAAGTTAGACTAGCATAGAAAGCAGTGAAGTTCTTACTAAGATACTGTGTTTTGAGTGTAACTTTTTTTTTCCTCATTTCATTTGAGAATCTGTGGACTATGTGCTCTCGTTTGCTGTGTTGAGACCATCTAACCATGCCTGGCAATGGTCTTCAGCTAGTGTGTTGGGCCTTGCTTGGACAGATAAAAATTCAACAGAATTTGCTGGCATGAAATAACTTTGTTGTCTCATTTGCAAAATGACAATTCCCTAGAGGTAAATTACCCAATATGCACATCTCCGATGTGGTGAAAAACATGTAAACTGCTCACTACAGATAGTAAGTAAGCAAGTACAAGTAAACATGTGCTTACTTTGCTTACTGGTACTACTCTCTTGTCAGGGATTATAAAGTTGAAGAGGGTTTGATTCTGTAGGAAGGTACTATGGTGTTGGGAGAGAGACATATGGCAGCCATATCTAGAAGCAGAATCTCTGATGTATTGAAAAAATGTGGAATTGTTCACTACAGAATAGTAAGTAAGCATGAGTAAGCCCATGCTTACCTTGCTTATTGGATAATCCACCCCTACAATGCCCTACTTTACCCTAGGTGATTGTGCTGGAACCAGGACTCAAATTAAATTCTGTTCTACCTATAAGCAGCATCTTTCCCTATGATTACAAGTAGACATAACCAGTTAAGCAAGAAAAAGGCATAAAATAGAAGAAAATTTACATTTCCTTTCTGATCCTGTCAGTCAAGCAGAACAGCACTTGCCACACTGCAAGATTCCAGATGCATCAACCTAGAATTGAATAGCATGGAGGTGCTGACTAAACAGAGTGGTGTCTGGTTGGAGGCAGCATCTACACTGGGAGAAGACTGGCTATTTCTCTTCTCCTTACTGCGTGGCCCATTTCTACTATACCACTCTGTGCCATGTGGACCACATTTGTTGACATGCCTGGCCAGGCGCCTGCTGTTGAAAGCCTGTCCAGCCATGTGGCTCATCCTCACCCACCACTTTATTTTTGTTGCACTTTCAACCAGATTTTGTGGCTAATGATGATATAAACACTATGATAGAGGAAATGCCAATGGACTATTGTGCATTTCCCTGTAAGGATTTCAAGAAAAACATTGATTTTTACATAGTCTTCTATCTGAGATGGAGCTATATGATATAGATAGAGAACAGTCCTAGAACCTTGGAAGGAAACACAAAGAAAAGAGATCAGGAAAGAGAAGGATTAGAGACATAAAGCAAAGACATTAAATTTGTTTGATTCCATGCCTCTTTTTCAGACATTTTATTTTCTTTCCAACCATCCTTCCCTCAGTCTCACCACCCATAGTGATGCATTCATGGACTTACCCCACTTCCTGTTTTTCAACTTTCACAAGAGTATATTGTTACACTCCCTTTGTAGGCAGAATCCACCATGTTTTTCAAAACATACCTATAATACTTGTATTGCTCAACATATATGGACACACAGAGGCTAGCCCAAAGTAGAAGCCTTTTGGTAAATGTTTAACTGATAGCATCTTTAGTAACTTAATAGAGGGCTGAATGAAGACTATGCACTCAATCAATACCTGCTGAGCTCAGAGACTAAGAACAGGTCTCTGAGGGAGAAGAAACTAGCAGAATTGGAAATACAAGCAAAGGCCTAGTGAGACCTTAAGAGAAGAAAGGGAAGCTGTGGTACTTGGAAGCTGTAGTAGTTATTTTTCCTGCATTATAAACCACACCAAAACATAGTACCTTAAATAATAATCATTTCATGTACTTCCAATTCTATGGATCAGTACTTTAGGCTGAGTTCAGCTGGGCAGTTACACTACAATTCTTGCCTGGGGTCACACATGTGACTGCTGTCATCTGGCAGCTCAACTAGGGTTGGATGGTTTAAGATGACCTCACTCCCACGTCTGGCAGTTGTTACTGTCTATTGGCTAATCCATGTGTCTTTATCAGGCTAGCTCAGGGTTTTTCACATGGCAGCTGTATTGCAAGAGAACAAGCCCAATCAATGCACAAGGGCTTTTCAAGTCATATTTGCTAATATCTCATTGGGCAAAGCAACTTACATGGTCAAGATCAGAATTGATGTGGGAGGGGATAATACAAGGGTCTGGATAAAAGAGGCATGATTCATTAAGGCCCATTACTATAACAATCTTCCACAGCTGCTATATTGTGTGATAACGGTAGTGTTGGTTGTTGATCCTGCCTCCCATACAGAGAGTTGCTAGGACTTGGAATCAACACAGCTAGCATTCAAGTACAACTAGAATACAGTAGCTCCTCACAAACTGTCTACGCAGTAGTGCTTCTGTGATTTCAATTTTACTAGCCATAAATTTGTATACATACTTGGAATAATAGTGGCAGCTCTCCTCTATGTATATTATTAAATTGGGCTTACAAGTGCATATAGTGAATTCTAGATAGGGAAAATACAGTGGTGTTACTGCTTGAAAGATTTAAATTGGCTGCCTATATACTTGTCGGTGTTCATTGTTCCAAACATATACTGGGATGATAACTACAACCAAAAATGTGGGGTCCTGACCTTTCAAATGTTCAATTTGGCCTTTTAATTGTTGATTGCATAATTATGGTACTTTATTACCTAATCAGCTGAAATACTTACTATTCTTTTGGCATTGTTTATGTTTTGCCTAGCAACCAATCAAGCATAGATTGAAATCCAAGAGAGAACTATTGAACAATGGGTCCATAAACCAACGACCAAGGAAGTAAACAATCTGAAGGAAGCAAGTTGAATTGCTTTTCATTACTTGCCTCTGAGTGGCCAAATGCTTGGGTAGAAAATTAAGCTTAAAACAGTCACATTTATACTTTTTGGATTGAAATGCAGCCTTTCAATTTGTGTTAAGCAATTGTAGAATAGTTTTATTATTTGTCCAGTATTTAAATGACATGAAAGGACAAGTCTGCAAAAGATCATTTTTAATTTTGTTCCTTGGCCAATATCAGTTCATTGTCTAGGATCCTGTGGTTTCTTCCATGGACTGTATTGTATGGGCTGGATACATACATATGTACATACATACATACATACATATACACATATACATATATACACATATATATATATATATATAACAAGAATTACGTTTTTGAAAATAGGACTAAGGTTCTATTAGTCATGTTTGTGTTAATTTCTCTCTCCTATTTTTTCCTTGGCAAATATTATTCATTGATGGCTCAGTCTCAGGGGCTATGAATAGTCAGTTCCATATGCATGTAGGGCTCTTCCTAAATCAACTTATTAGTTGTGCCAGATGTTATTATGCTTCTTGAAATCTAAGCTTAAAAAGTGATCTTAGTGTAAGTTAATAGGCAATTCAGTGAGCAGGTGTTGCATTTGTTAATGAGGGTGTGAGTGTATTTAGTGTATGGGAAGAAAGTGAATAATTGTGGCCAGAGGAAAGACTGAGATAAATTGCAAAGATGGCTCCAATTCTTCACCTTCCCTGTTTCCACACATTTTACAATGTGGCTTTGCAATTCCTTCTGTCAAGTGGTAGAGCCTCTTTTATCATCCTTTCAATCTGCACTGTCCTTGAGACTGACTTTGGCAGTAGAATGTAACCAGTATGTATGTGTGCCAGTACCCATCTATGGTCTCAAAAGGCCTTGTTGCATCATTTTTCTATTGGATATTCCTTTTTGATGCAAAGAAATATGAGACAACATGCTGATTGATAATAGACTACATGAAGCAGAGTTGAGCCACACAAGCCAAGGCTAGTCTAGACTAGCCTATCTCTAGCTGATCTGTCAATTGACCTCAGACCCATAAAACAAATCTAGTAGAGACCATCTGGGTCTGGCCTAGGTTAGCAGAGGCAATCCATAGGCCCATGAGAAGTAATAAATGGTAGCTGTTTTAAGTCACTGAGATATAGTGACTTCATTATACAGCAATAGCTAAGTGGTATCCCTCCTTTAACTCCAGCTGGTCTGGAAAGCACTCTTTAAAGAGCCATTTACAAAAAGCCAATTGCAGAATACAGATTTCTTTCTGGTAGCCATTAAGAACTAGGCTATATCTCTTTGCTTTTTGTTACCAACTAGTTGTCATAAATATGGAGTTATAAAACTTGAGGACGAATATTATATTTTCATCTATTTTGTATTTTAAGGTTCAGCTTTCTAGGAAAATTAAGGATTGAATTATAATAATCTTTGTGTCCTGATGTCTGCTGTGATAGATAGCAACTACAAATCCCTACCCCATACCCAACCAGTCTTCTGAAATCAGTGTAACTTATCTAATATTATCTCATGCTACCTCCTTCCATTGTCTTTATGTATCCTGTCTTTGTTGTTGTTGTTATGTGCCCTTGAGTTGGACCCGACTCATAGAGACCCCTCCTTGGGTTTCTGAGGTGGTATCACTATGGAAGTATATTGCCCAATCTACCTTCCGAGGAGTGGCTGGTGGATTTGAACCACCAGCTTTATGGTTAGCAGTCAAGTGCCTTAGGCACTATGCTACCAGTGAGTTTGGTTTTTTTTTTGGATGGTGTAGTGGTTAAGGCATTTGGCTGCTAACCAAAAGGTCAGTGGTTCAAATTCACCAACTGCTCCACAGAAGAAAGATGAGGCAATCTGCTTCAGTAAAGATTTACAGTCTTGGAAACTCAATGGGGATTGTTATAAATTGGATTAAACTTAATGGCAGTGAGTTTGGTTTTTTATTAATAATTACATCAGCCAGCAATGCCACTACTAGGTATATAAAAATGAAAAATGCACTGCCGTCAAGTTGGATACAACTCATAGCGACCCCTCCTGGGGTTTCTGAGGCAGTATCGTTATGGAAGTAGATTGCCTAACCTTCCTTCTGAGGAGTGGGTGGTGGATTTGAGCCACCAGCCTTCTGGTTAGCAGTCAAATGCCTTAGGCACTCTGCCACCAGTGCTCCTGTTGTTGTTGTTGTTGTTATGTACTGTCGAGTCACATCTGACTCATAGTGACCGCTCCTTGGGTTTCTGAGGCAGTATCACTATGGAAGTAGATTGCCCTATCTTCCTTCCGAGGAGTGGCTGGTGGGTTTGAACCACCAGCCTTCTGATTAGCAGTCAAGTGCCATAGCCACTATGCTACCAGTGCTCCTACTACTTATATATTCTAGAAAAATAAGAGCTATGACATGAACTTATATATATATATGCACACCCATGTTCATTGTAACATTTTTCACAATAGTAAAAACATGGAAACAACATAAACACCCATCAGCAGAGGAATGGATCAACAATCTATGGTACATACACACAGTAGAATACTACACAACATTAAAGAACAATGATGAATCTGTAAAATGTCTCATAGCATGGATGAATTTACAGGTCATTATGTTGAGTGAAATTAGTCAATCATTAAAGAAAAATATTGTATGAGGCCACTATTGTAAAATGCCAAAAAAAGAGTTTCACTAAAAAGAAATATTCTTTGACAGTTGTCAAAGGTGCATAGGAAAGGAAGGGCAAACCACTTACTAGAGGGTAGACACATATTAACTTGGGTGAAGGGAAAGTTTAAAAGAAAAGCAGAATAAAAATACAAATATATTTCTTAACTAAGAGACTAGTAAATCCTCATGTTGGTGAACAGGCTATGGTGAATAGGTACTCTTTCATTAGAAGTACTAATTGATAAGACCTAAACAAAAAACAGTATAGCAATATCTATCAAATACAAAAATCTACAGATTTTTTTCACGCAAAATTTCCACAGCTAGAAAATTAAAAAAAAAAAAAAAAATCTGTCAAGACAACAGGTATAAACCCACATGTCTTGGGCAGATAGAGATGCATGGTGACTTTTTTAATCATGTGATACTTTAATGATGGCTCTTCTCTTTTCCCACTTGAATGTAACCTCCGACTCCACGTCACATAACTACAACAACAACATATATACACACATATACCCCCCCCAAAAAAAACCCCAATTCACTGCCGTTGAGTTGATTTCAATTCATAGTGACCCCTCCTTGGGTTTCTGAGTCAGTAGCACTACAAAAGTAGATTGCCCAACCTTCCTTCCAAGGAGTGGTTGGTGGGTTTGAACTGCCACCCATCTGGTTAGCAGTCAAATGCCTTAGGCACTACATATATATATATATATATA
>NW_006921758.1:2655033-2682214 GCF_000298275.1 Orycteropus afer afer | reverse complement strand
GGAGGAGCAAGGATGTATCCTTGAGGACTAAGGTGAGCCTGACAGAAGTCATGATATTTCCAATCTCCTCATATGCATGTGAGAGCTGGACAATGAATAAGGAAGACCAAAGAAGAGTTGATGGTTATGAGTTGTGGTGCTGGCAAAGAATGCTGAATGTACCATGGACTGCTTAAAGAACTAACAGATCTGTCCTGGAGGATGTGCACCCGAAATACTCCTTGGAAATGAGAATGACCAGACTTCGTCTCACCTACTCTGGTCATGTTGTCAGAAGGGACCATTCTCTGGAGAAGGATGTCATGCTTGGTAAGGTAGACAGTCAACGAAACAGGGGGAGGCCTTCAACGAGATGGATTGACATGGTGGCTGCGATGATGGGCTCAAGTATAGCAGGGATCATGGAGCTGGAATGGGATCGGGCAGTGTTTTGTTCTGCTGTGCATGGGTTCGCTATGAGTCAGAAACCACTCAATGGCACCTAACAACAACAACATACATACATGTATATACCCTCTGACATCTGCATCAAGCTTGGCTTTCTGACTTACAGTCTTTCTTTCTGCAGGACAATTAAATGACTACATCATATTGAACTCAAAGTAGCAGATGAGTTACTTTGACCAAAAAAATATGAGTAGAAATGAAACAAAGTGATCAATTTTTTCCAGTTTGTCTGTGACTGAAGTGGTCCCAGGAGGTGAGACTTTAAATTTTAAAACCAGGGATTCCAGGCAAACCATCTCAGTTTAAACTGAGAGGGTTCCTGGGGTATGGGTCTTTAAATATAAAACCTGAAAAGGTCCTAGGTAAACCAGACAAATCAAGCTACCCTAGAAGTGACATGTAACACAAACAGAAGCTTTAAGAGTCATTGTATGGTTCCTGCATTTATTCTTCCATGTCCAGCAAGATCAGCAACATCCCAAATAAGTGTTGCTCCATCAGACTTGGTCTCGAACTGAAGAAACATGGAGCAGAGTAGTAGCTGGCCCTCACTGATATATATAACAAGAGCAAGAAATAAACCTTTGTTTTATAAGCTGCTAAGATTTTGCACTCATTTGGTAATGCATTATAGCTAAGCCTAAACTAACTAATGGTTATCTCTTCATGCGTATACATTTAAGTGCTGATTTTTCCCATATAAATGCTAAGTTTCTGAAGGCAAGACACAGAATATTTTTATTTCACTACCTCACTTAACTTAAGGTACCTACCGATGAAGGTTGAAGAATACAGTCTGCAGTATGGATTACGTCTCAATATAAAGAAAACAAAATTCCTCACAACTGGACCAATGAGCAGCATCACAATAAATGGAGAGAAGATTGAGGTTGTCAAAGAATTCACGTTGCTTGGTTCTACAATCGATGCCAATGGAAGCAGCAGTCAGGACATTAGACGATGTGTAGCATTGGGAAAGTCAACTGTGAAGGAACTGTTTCAAGTGCTGAGGAGCAAGGATATCTCCTTGAGGACTAAGGTGCGCCTGACACAAGCCATGATATTTCCAATCACCTCGTATGCATGTGAGAGCTGGACAATGAATAAGGAAGACTGAAGAAGAGTTGATGCTTTTGAGTTGTGGTGCTGGCAAAGAATGCTGAATGTACCATGGACTGCTAAAAGAACTAACAGATCTGTCCTGGAGGAAGTGCAGCCAGAATGCTCCTTGGAAGCAAGAATGGCCAGACTTCATCTCACCTATTTTGGTCATGTTTTAAGAAGGGATCATTCCCTGGAGAAAGATGTCATGCTTGGTAGGGTGCAGGGTCAACGAAAGAGGGGGAGGCCTTCAACGAGATGGATTGACATGGTGGCTGCAATGATGGGCTCAGGTATAGCAGGAATTGTGGGGCTGGCGCGGGATCGGGCAGTGTTTCGTTCTGCTGTGCATGGGGTCACTATGAGTCGGAAACGACTTGACGGCACTTAACAACAACAACAACATAGGTCCCTTAATGTTTGCCCATTTAGGTACATTATTGCTTACCTCTGAGTAATGTTGTTGTTGTTTTTATGTGCCATCAAGTTGGACTCGACTCAGCGCCCCCTCCACTCCTCGGAAGGAAGGTTGGGCAATCCTACTTCCGTAGTGATACTGCCTCGGAAACCCAAGGAGGGGTCGCTATGAGTCGGGGCCAACCCCACGGCACATAACAACAACAACAGCAACCTTGGGTTTCCAAGGCAGTATCACTATGGAAGTAGATTGTCCCATCTTCCTTCCGAGGAGTGGCTGGTGGGTTTGAACCGCCAGCCTTCTGGTTAGCAGTCAAGTGCCTTAGGCACTATGCTACCAGAGCTCCCCTCCTCTGAGTAACAGGAATGCCATTTTGTGTTTGGGTAGCTTCTACTGACTTCTCACAGATCTGACAAACCAGATTATTGTCTCTCTGGGCCAGTTACCCAGAAAAAAATGTGAAATGGGTTTGATAAAAGTGTTTTTATCCTCTTCCACTTGACTTGTCCCAGCTGGTGTCATCTGGATTATCTGGCCAAACTGAAGTCAGGCAAAGTTTCCTTCTGGTCAGACAGAGGTACCATCAATAATTTGCTAGGAAAACAAAGGGCTAATCCCTGGGTAGGTGATGGTTCTTGCTGCATTCACGTGTCATAGTCAATCACACTGGAATCATTGCATCCCACATACTGCCAGCCTCCTCTGGTAACTGATGAAGCACTTTTGGTAATAGCATCCTCATTTCCAGACATTGCCTATTTTATCACTTGCAATTGCAGGATATTTTTGACATCCTTATTTCTTTATGTAAGATCACAGTGACTCTATGTCAGTAAATTTGTCAGTGCACACTGTCTGCTGTGGCAGGAAAAATACTAAATGGATGCGATTCAATTTTAAATATAATTAATAAATTAGTAGGGAATATTTCTATTATGAATATACTTAAGTTTTGTCAAATACTCTATTTAATCCATGTGCTTAAAAAATGCATGTCAAGGAATTTTTTTGTTAGTATGAAGAAAAAATAGGTATCAGAATTATGGTGAAGTTGATGTAGTGGCAAGTGTTTATTTTAAATAAATGTATCTAAATTATGAATATTAAATACACAGACACACATATTAGACCTATTTAATTACCTCAATAATTGCTCATTATTTTAGCAAAGCTGAAAGCTATAAAGCTAGTTAGAGTTGACTGAAAGTTTAGTTATTTTTCTTACTATTTTTTTAGAGAAAACCTACATCAGATAAATTTAATTTTTCATAAGTTATCCAATGAGTTAGAGGTAGATACTCAATTTGAAGTATGTTTATATAGTACTTCACTACTAACAGAAAGGTTGGAGGTTCAAGTCCAACTAGAAGCACTGGGGAAGAGGGGCCTGGCGATTGACTTCCAAGAATTCAGCCATGAAAACCCTATAGAGTGTGGTTCTACTCTGATACACATGGGTCCCCATGAGTGGCACTCAGTATCAACTTAGTTCCTGGTGTAAAGCATCAGAGCTATTTACCTTATGCCGCTCTACCTTCTGCCTAAGTCCAGAAGCTTCTGAGATGATGCTCTCTGCACCTGCTGGCATAACCATGGCTGGTCTAGACTGCCCACTACAGTCCCTTGACCACTTCTGACTATCCTCAAATGCTTGCTTTTGGAGCTTCCAAGCTTTAGTTACCATTCCCCTGCATATCTGTCTTCTGCCCTTCAGGTCTTCCTTGGTTTGGTCAATTCTGCTCTAAGTTTCAATTCAGATAGTGTGGCATATAGATTTTCCTGGGTTATTCCCAGTTTGAAAGGAATCACCTTTAAATATATCCTGGTCCCTTTGTGTCATAAGTGCCAAGTCAAGGGATTCAGGAATTGAGATTTCTTCCTCCTGAAGAAAGTATAGAGTATACATATATACATACATACACAAGTAAGTAAATAACTCCTTTCTTTCTGGTATATAATTGAATTAGGATGAACCCTTAGAGATGAAAGATCAGAAGTGGCTTTTCTGTTTTCTTTGAACATATATTTACTCCTCCCAGGGCTGCTATAAACAGTTGTACAAGTTGTGCATTTGTACTACTATAGATTTATGTATTTATTAATAGTAGTCTTAAGGCAGATCATATTAAATTGTCTTGAGGAAGCTGTAGCTTTCCTTAAATCTTGCAAAGGATACTTTGGGCCAGCACTGCTTGCTTGTTTCTAGAGTGAAGAATCATGGCAACATATGAGAGTCCTTAGACTTGTTGGGAGCTCTCATGGTGTACCTAAGGCATTTGACTGTTAATGAGAAGGCTGACAGTTTAAACCCACCAGCCACTCCTGGAAGGAAGATTGGGCAATCTAGTTCCATAGAGATACTGCCTCAGAAAACCAAGGAGGGGTCGCTATGAGTTGAATCGACTCAACAGCAGTGAGTTTGGTTTTTTTGGTTTGGTTTTAGACTTGTCTTTAATACTTTCTCCTAATAACTAGATAATTTTGATGGGTATTAATATCTTTAAAAAAACGTATTGTACACGTAGACTTCAAAAAATATATTTTTTGAGTCAGGCGAAGCAAGATAAAAATTGATGCACCCATATATTATGGGGGCCTGGTATGTAGAGTGATGAGCATGTAAATGGTTCTGGATCTACCTAGAAGACAGCCAGAAAGACATGTTTGGTCAACTCTTGAGAGATCCAAATTCTATAGGAGAAAAACAAATGGTAAATAAAAGAAGCATGTTTTGAATGTGAAATCACAGTTCTTCACCAAATACCTGTTATTATAATAACTGTGAAGGTTCCTCTGTGTGCGTGTCTGCCACTCCAGTTACTATTGAGTTGAAAGATTTAACTTTACTTAAGACCATTAGAAAACGAGAAGATCTTTGTTCTAACTTTTTCACTTTATTCTCTGAACTGAAATAAAATTAACGTTGTGAACCAAAGCTTTATTTTAAGAATAGTTTCTCTACATTCCATGTTAAGTAGATTAAACAAAATGATCAGAAAACGTTAAACAGATTTTCTTTTTTTTTTTTTTTCTTCCTTTGAGGTCAATACTAGGTTTTCCCAGTGGTCAGCTTTATAAGCTATTTCACTCCTATTTTAATGGGGATGTAAAGATCATTACATTAAAATTAATTCCCGTCAGGGCTTCCAAGTGTTCTACCCCCAGTTGAGATTTTAGGAAAGCTGTGCCAGTCAGAGGTTGAGAGGAAACTCAAAGAAATCATTATATCAGGATAGAGTTGTAAGATTTTCACACGCGAGAACTAATTGAAAAGTATATATTTTGCATAATGAAATAGATGACAAACTGGGCAAGCTGCTCTATTAATGAGCCTACTGTAAAGCCAAGAAGCCACTGAAGCACCGAGTGATGCGTAAAGAGGAATCTCTGATCTTAACTTTTAACAATCAATTTTAATCAAATCATTTGAGGCTCTGAGTTCCTAGGGCCCTATGACAGTGAGAGCAATTTGAAAGAAGAATAAAAGAAAACGTTTTAGATGAGTTACAAAGTAACATAGTCAAATTGGTGTTATGATCTGCAAAACTTGGTTATATTTTGTGTTCCACGGCATTCAACATTTACAAAGGACGTGACAATGTTCTCCATTAGACCATCTTTTGCAGTAGATTTTAGAGGTCAAGTAGTACGTCTCTAAAGTCCCCGGGGAAGTACAAATGGTTAACACACTCAGCTGCTAACCAAAGGTCTTCAAGTTTACCCAGAGGCACCTCAGAAGAAAGGCTCCGTGATCTACTTCTGAAAACTCAGCCCTTGAAAACCATGTGGAGCACAGTTCTACTGTGGCACACACGGGGTGGCCGTGAGTAAACTTGACAATAAATGGTTAATATAACCTTACGTTTCTGAACAGTGTTTCCGTTAAAAGCCTGAAAAAGGCAGTTCTTCCCAGAATGGTCCATATGGTAAAAGGATGTACAATTATTAAGAAAATGCAAGAGCCTAATATATATATATATATAGGGGCTCTGGTAGCATAGTGCCTAAGGCACTTGACTGCTAACCAGAAGGCTGGAGGTTCAAACCCACCAGCCACTCCTTGGAACGAAGATGGCGCAATCTACTTCCGTAGTGATACTGCCTCAGAAACCCAAGGAGGGGTCGCTATGAGTTGGTCCGATTCCACGGCACATAACAACAACAACAACAATATCTACATAAACTCACTGCCGTTGAGTCGGACCTGACTCATAGCGACCTCTCCTTGGGTTTTGGAGGCGGTATCACTACGGAAGTAGACTGCCCAACCTTCCTTCCGAGGAGTGGCTGGTGGGTTTGAACCGCCAGCTTTCTGGTTAGCAGTCAGGTGCCTTAGGCATTATGGAGCAGAGCTTCCAATATATATATAGTGATCATTTATCAATAATATTTCCTCAAGTATATCCCTGTGACAAATATTTATGTAAATGGTCACTTCAGTTGTTTAAAGACTAACCATTTGTATTTCCTATTTTAAAGGGATTAGTCAAAGAAAAAAATTATAGGTAGATGTGTAATGTTCTTTTATTCTGATTTATCCAGATTGACTGTATAATTATCTCAAATTCCTGGAGAGGTGCCAGTTCTCCACTTTAGCTTATATTGCAAGGGTTGCCTTCTAGAAACAAAAAGCTTACTAGTGTAAAATGAAGTATACCTTCTCTTTGAATGTATCCAAACCTTTTAGGTCCTAAATTGGTCCTGTGAAACTATGGTATTATATAATGGGGGAGAGTGGTGATGGGGTCTGTATTTCCCCTTCTGATGACTTTGGAATTTATAACAGAATTGGTGCTTCTCTAACCTGGAGAGGGCCATAAGCATCACATGGGGAGCTTTAACACTAACTACCCCACTTCCAGAGATTCTCCTTCAGCTGGCCTGAGGTGGGGCGCAGTACCTGCATTTGGTTCAGACCCTCCAGGTGATCCTAATGAATAAACATATTTTAATCTGTTAAAATTTCAGATTTCCTGGATGAGTTCAGAGATTACACAGGTGAGGTGACAGAATCTGGATTGACAAAGGACAAAAAAAACAAAAACAACTCTCTGCCATTGAGTTGAATATGACTCATAGCAACCCCCTTTGGGTTTCCAAGGTGGCAAATCTTTATGGAAGTAGATTTCCCAGTCTCCCTTCCATTGAATGGCTGGTGGGCTTGAACTGCCAACCTTCTGGTGAGCAATCAAATGCCTTAGGGACTATGCCACTAGAGCTCCTTTGACAATGGACCAAAGCAAAAAACCAAACTCACTGTCATCACATGGATTTGACTCATAGCGACCCCTCCTTGGGTTTTCGAGGCAGTATCTCTACAGAAGTCGATTGCCGAACCTTCCTTCCAAGGAGTGGCTGGTGGGTTTGAACCACCAGCCTTCTGGTTAGCAGTCAAATGACTTAGGATTCCTTAAAAGAGTCAAAAGTTCCTGCAGCCAGAAAATCTCATCCGTGAACTTACATTGTAAATGGAAATGATTGTATCTAATTTCCTTTAATGTAAAACATGAGAAATAAGGTATTTAAAAGAAAAATATTGTGATTCAGGTGAAAGTTTACAGAGCAAATTGGTTTTCCTCTCTATGATTCATACACTTTTTGTTTCATGACACCAACTGTAATCCTTAAAATGTTAACATGCTCATCCCACTTCCTTCCTGTGCTACAGTTTCCATTTGTTGTTATTTCCCATCTCTTCCTGTTTTCTGAACTTTATTCCTGGGCAAAGGCTGCCCTTTTGATCTAATTTGGTCGATTGTTCGAAAGAGTGCATATCTTTTTGGTGTTACTGTTCACCTTAGAGGCCTTTCTATTATTTAGTTAAAAATTGAGCCACAGGAGTGAGATCATTTGCAGGCTTGAATGGTGTCTAAGGGCTATGGTCTCAGGGGTTCCACCAGACTTGCCTCTTTTGTTTCTTTTTTTTATGATATTGAGTTTCATTCCACATTTTTCTCCTACTCTATTTAGAACCTCATGTTGTAATCATTTTCAGAGTATTGGCAGCCAGGCACCATTTAGTTCTTTTGGTCTCAGGGCCATGGCAGCTGGGGTTCATGTGGTCCGTTAATCCTTTGGACCAATCATTTCCTTGTGTATTTGATTTTCTTCATTCTTCTTTGCTTCAGATGGGGAGAGAGCAATAGTTGCACTTCATTTGGCAGCTCATAAGTTTTAAGATCTCAGTTGCTACTCACCACAGTAGGATGTCTTCTTTTGACAGCTCTATTTTCCTCCAGCATGCTTTTTAAAGGATAAAAAAAGCAAAAACCAAACTCACTGCCATCAGGTCGTTTCCGACTCATAGTGACCCCCCCTTGGGTTTCTGAGGCTGTAAATCTTTACAGAATTAGATCACCCCATCTTCTTTCATTCAGTGGAGTGGCCGGTGGGTTTGAACCACTCAACTTCCAGTTAGCAGTCAAGAGCCTTATCCACTACACCACCAAAGCTCCTTTTTCAAAGGGTAGAAAATCTTATTTGATAGAATGTAAAAGATAGGGATTTTTTTATTTATTCACTCCCGTATCCCAGCAACTACAACAGTGGCTGGAAATTGCAGGCACTCAGAAAGTATTTATTGTATAAATGAATGAATGCATCGATAACTGAACCATTATATTATACTTTTGAATGAGTACTCTGAAATACGAGTAGTTTAGTGATGGATAAATAAGATTGCATAAAGATAAGGATAAATTATGATGCTATGACAAGTTAAAAAGAAACTGCTTTTCCTTTCTATGTGACACCAAAGAATTAGGTATTTTGAAACTGCTACTTTAGTTTTGACTAAAACTGACTTTGTTTTGGGAAATGAGCGTTCTTCTCCTCTTCCGTTTGCTTTCTTCTTTCTGTTCTCCTCCCCATTCTTTTTACTTTATGTTATTATTTTTTCTCAATGTACAAAACCAATCTATGTATTTCTTCTTTTCTCACATCTACTCGTCCTTTTCAGTTCTTCAGTCCTCATGAGTGGCAATACCAGGCTGGATTCTCTTAGTCACCCCATTCCCCAGCTTTGTCCTGCCCTCAGCCAGCCAATCACTAAGGTCTTCTAATTTTACCAAAACCACACCACATTTTCACACTCCACTGATAGCCTCTTTTTCTAATTCATCATTCCTAGTATTTTCTATTCTTCCATGCTCTTGCCTTCCCAATCTCAGCTATGCTGAAAATTTTCTTTTGAAAACATAGATTTGGTTTTCTAAATATACTCAAAAATACTTTTTAATTTTTTTTTTTAACTTCTACCACTTACAAATTTCTTAGTTCTTTAGCATGGTACCAAACACCCTCCATTATTTGTACCCTAATGACCTATCACTCCTCTTTCATCTACTCTGGCATCTGTCCGTTTAGTCTTTATTCTCATCATAACAAAATCCTTGTTGTTGTTTATGCTCTAAGACTTCGCTCTTTGTAGAAGTCCCTTACTCTGACTTTTAAAGTTTGACTCATTATAGAAGACCCAGGTCACATTTTACCTCTTCTGTGATTTCTTTTCTGAAGTTCCTTTTAAAATGCATCCCTCTACCATCTATGATTCAATACCATTTAGGTTATTCTTCTATCATATAACCAAAAAACCAAACCTATTGAAGTGATTCTGACTAATAGCAACCCATGTGTCAGAGTAGAAATGATCCATAGAGTTTTCAAGGCTTTGACCTTCCAGAAGCCAGTTGTCACACTTACAAGGAGCTTCTGAGGAGGTTTAAAATGCCAGACTTCCCATCAGTAGTCAATCGCTTAACCTTTTGTGTCACCCAAGTTTCCTTCTCTTGTAAACCACTTTTATTCTTCCTTGTATCATACATACTAGTTTTTATGTCTGTCTCTATCACTAGCTCATGAAGTCCTGGAAGACAGGGACTGACTATGTAATTTATGGAGAAAGATTCATTAACAACATGCTATATGCAGATGACACAACCTTGATTACTGAAAGCAAAGAGGAATTGAAGCACTTACCAATGAAGATCAAAGACTACAGCTTTCAGTATGGATTACACTTCAGCATAAAGAAAATAAAAATCCTCACAATTGGACTTATAAACAACATTATGATAAATGGAGAAAGTATTAAAGTTGTCAAGGATTTCATTTTACTTTGGTCCAGAATCAACAAAGAAGAATTGATGTATTTGAATTATGGGGTTGGTGAAGAATATTGAATATACCATGGGCTGCCAGAAGAATGAACAAATCTGTCTTGGAAGAAGTACAGTCAGAATGTTCCTTAAAGGAGAGTATGGTGAGACTTCATCTTATTTACCTTGGACATAACATCAGGAGGGACTAGACCCTGGAGAAGCACATCATGCTTGGTAAAGTAGAGGGTCAGTAAAAAGAGCAAGATGCTAAATGAGGATTGACACAGTTGTTGCAACAATGATCTCAAACATACAAAGACTGGTAGAATGGCATGAGAGCAAGCAGCATTTTCTTCTGTTGTAGATAGGGTCAGTAGGAATTGGAACGAACTTGATGGCACCTAACAATAAGAACAACAGTATGATCCCTAGAAATATTAGCTGCTTAAGGAAAGTTTGCTGAGCAAATGAATGGCTAAAATGATGGGGCTTTAGTCACTCTACTAAAATTATGGGAGAGGTATTTTTTGATCAAGGGTCCAAAACTGTCCCTAGACAGTTAACCCAAGCAATACATGACTCACTGCATGTCGTGAGTCATTATCAGGGAGAAATATACCTGCTGTACTATCCTGTAATTGATGTTTTAAATCTTTGAAGTTGTGCATACCAAAATTACTCTTAAGCCCTAATGAACAAAATGAAATCACAGGCAAGAATCATTTTGACACTCCTTTACATGGAGCATTACCTGAAGGGAGGAGTAAGGACGATAGACATGGAGCTTTGTATTTGAGAACACCTACAATAAGCATTATCTTTTTTAATAGCAATATTTAAATGTATATATTTATAGCTACAACTTATAGAATATTTTTCAAAACAACATAAACCAAACCAAAACCAAACCTACTGCCATAGAGTCAGTTCTGACTCATAGCAACCCTACTAGACAGAGTAGAACTGCCCAATAGGGTTTTCAAGGCTGTAAATCTGTACACAAGCAGATTGCCTCATCCTTCTCCTATGAGAGCTGCTGGTGAGCTCAAACCACTGACCTTTTGGTTAGCAGCCTAATGCTTTAAACACCAACGAGGTGTTTTATTATGTGCTTTAGCTCTGGGAGTCTGCGACTTGACCAAAATCATATAGCTACAGTTTTAGGTAAGATAGACTCTACAGACAATATTATTAACCACAAAGGTATACTGAAAGGAGCTCTGATGGCATAGTGGGTAAGAGATTTGGATGCTAACCAGAAGGTCAGGGGTTCAAACTCACCAGTTGTTCACGAGAGGAAGATGAGGCAATCTACTTCTGTAAAGATTTAAAGCCTTGGAAACCCAGTGGGGGTCGCTGTGAGTCAGAAATGACTCGATGGCAGTGATTTTTTTTTTTTTTTTTAAGATATACTGAATCCTAGGATATGTTATTTGTCTTTGTATTTAATATGGAATTCACCATTTTAAGAGTATATGTGTTTTAAGGTGTTTTTCCTTTTCTAGTAGTGAGCTCATAAAAACAATTAAAAACATACATTTAAGGTGTGGAAATAATTATCGTTGTGTTTATTCATCCAAATTTTTCCTCTCAAATTCTCATCTGACCAACAATCCATGCTTTAAGTCAGATGGGCATTGGCACGCCTTCTGAGACACTGGAGCTCATGAAACTGGCTGACCTGTGTAAATTTTAAACTCATGACTGTATTCCAGCACCTATCTAAATGAATCCAAATAGCAGATCTTGTATATATTTACTCTGTTGTTGTTGTTGTTATGTGCCGTCGAGTCGACCCCGACTCATAGTGACCCCTCCTTGGGTTTCCGAGGCAGTATCACTGCGGAAGTAGGATTGCCCAACCTTCCTTCCGAGGAGTGGCTGGTGGGTTTGAACCGCCAGCCTTCTAGAAGGTGCTTTATACAGCAAAGAGAGAGAGGGAACTCCAATATAATTATTAAACCACATTCTACTTTTTCACTTTTCTATTTGATATATGTCAAACTCTTTACATGATTAGTTTAAGATAGATGCTTTAGAATATTTCTGAATATCACTGTCATTATTTAAGTAAGTTTATTATCTGTTTTCATGAATCTGTATTTTGAAACTGTTCCTCTTTTTTGGTTTGAGAATTTTTGAGTATAATACCATCAAATCTCCATTACCTGAGCACTAATTTTTATGGTGCTGTGCATAAATATCATCATGCATAGTTTTAAAAAAAACACTAAAAGACTAAAAAGCAAATGTTTTCCCTGGCATTGCACCATCTGAGTTGATCTTAATGTTAATGAGAGTCTCCCATTTAGGGCACTCCTCAGTATATGGCAACATGAATTCATAGATATATACAGATGTGAGTAAAGATGGAGATATTAAAAGTAGAGGTGAGACATTTCCTTTCAAAATATTTAGATTTAGTCTTCATTGAATAATAGTTTTAATTCATCTTTATTTCATGCCAGAGAGTTTATACAATAAAGGTCCAGAGCTCAGGCTGGACACAGAGAGTATATGGACATCAGAATCCCATTTCTTGTGAGCCCACATAAAGAATGAAAAACTTTTATCTATTTATGGTAAAATGTGGAAATAAATAAGCAGTAGGAGTTGTTTGGTCAAGTGTGAGGTCTGTGACTCTCTCGTTAGTCACGAAACATCCACACAGGACCTTTGGTTGACTTTGAAGACCGAAAGGCAGAATCAGGTTAAGGACTGGATTGTCTGACCAGCTGGCCAGGGACACCAATGTTTAATAGGCAGTAAAAGATCATTGCACTAAATCAGACATGTAGCACCCGTCAATTTGTGTTCCCAAATGTGTGACCTAATTGGAAAAAATGTGAATTTGTCCTATTTCTGCCACATCATGAAGTACAAATTAAAAAGCACTCTTTCCTAGACTGGAACTAACTGTGGAGTATCTTGTGATCTTTTTCAAGTTATTTGTACAAGTTGCACAAGCCTCACCGCTAAAAGACATCACAAACTTGACCATCATATAACATCACTAGTTGTAATCAGAGGACAACCTGACATAGAATAATAGATGGCACAATGTTTTTTTCCATAGGAATGACCTATTTATTATTTTTATTTTAAGTGCTTAAATATGTCTCCCAAGGGGATAAATACAGGGCAATTTAAGTTTGCTAATAAAAATGTTTTCCCCAATCTCATCAAATAAATGAAGAACAAATATTTAAAGAACACTATTTGTGACAATGAAGACTGTTGTTATCTTGTGTGTTTATGTGTGTGTGTGAGCCCCCATATGTCAGCATCCACCTTTCTCTGTGTAGAGGTAGGCAGTTCCATCAATCATTTGGAAGTGGCTGAATAAGTAGTTTGTGCAGAGTTAATAGATCCTCTAAATGCCACCAACTGAGGGAGCCTGATTCCATAGATAGTCTATCCTGGGCCCATGTGCCTGGTAAAATGTTAACATGCTGCACTAAATCGTATGATCACCTCTGAGTTTGTTCAACAAGCACACTTAAAAAGGGTCACCAGATCTTTTCAGGGACCTATAATTTGTTGGAGCCAGAAAGAGCTGGATTTGAAAAGTACTGCTTCCCTGCTGTAGAGATCAAATCCATTGTCCGAGCTCTATTTTGTTAACTTTGTACATAGGATCGTCTTTAGCAACTAGGGAGACACAGCTGCTCTTTACATCTAGAAGTGAAAGGAATGAGTCTGAATGGAATATGTGGGCTCCGCTGAAAATGAAACATTTGCTTTACTGAAGGACTTGGGGCTCAACCCTGCATGTGAAACTTCCGCCAGAGCTCAAAGGGGAGGAAAAAAACAGGGACAAAGCTATATAATTTGTTTGAAGTTGTCAAGCACACAAAAAACTAGCCAACAGATGTAAGAAACAAGGAGAAAGAATGATAATTCTAATTTCTCTTTCGAGATGATTGTTCTCTAAATTCTAATGGACACAAAAATCTGAAACAGGACAGTATGAAAGAAGAAATTGTCAATGCTTTCTGAACCACTCATATTTTTATGTTTAAATAATATAGTTGCATCTATGTTGCCCTAAGAAATATTACAAAATGCAGATGTTTGATCTGCATGTGTTTCTTTTTTTTCCATAAGGAATCTACTGTTCTAATAGATTTGGTATCTATATCTGATACTTCTGATTCCTCTGGGAAAGCATAAACAAAAGGGCAGGAATTACAAAGCACTGCCTAAGGAAAGGATTCTCTTTATGTTCTGTGTTCTGTCTCTTAATTCAAATCTACAGAGGGGTTTGTGAGTTCTTCCTGAAAGGATCAGTTTTGTTCTGAAAACAACTGTGTACCTGAAAATAAGGAAGCAATTTCATAAAAACTAATCAGCCAAACTCATCATTTTGGCTGACTAAATGATTGATTTATCCTCCTTTGCTTTTTCTGTCCTTGTCTCCTGTTTTTACTTTATTCTCATTGTGATGAAATGTTTAACTCAATATGAAATAAATATTAAATGCTGGCTGTTACTACTATTAAAATCTAAGTTTCTTTTTTTTTTTTTTTGCAGTGTTTACTTCCCTCCCCTCCCACCCTTGGTAACCAACAAAGAAAGTTTCCTTCCATATGTAAAACTTTCCTTGACTTTTTACAATAATGAACTAATATAATATTTTTCCTGTGATTGACCTATTTCACTCAGCATAAAGTCTAGTTTGAGATATATTTTTATAGGGGCTGATATCTAATTGCTGGTATATTATGATCAAAAGAAATCATGGTAAAAATTCCTTAACCATGAGAATACTGGTTGTGTTGTTGTTATTTGCCATCGAGTCGGCCCCGACTCATAGCGACCCCTCCTTGGGTTTCCGAGGCAGTATCACTACAGAAGTAGGAATGCCCAACCTTCCTTCCGAGGAGTGGCTGGTGGGTTTGAACCGCCAGCCTTCTGGTTAGCAGTCAAGTGCCTTAGGCACTATGCTCCCAGAGCTCCTATGAGAATACTGAGTGTGAATTATTCCAAACATGTGGACAAGGTCCAAAACAATGGCTATAAAATAACCTCTTGCTAAGTATGAGAATACTTAGCAAGAGGTTGTTTTATAGCCATTGTTTTGGACCTTGTCCACGTGTTTGGAATAATTTTAGTAATGTATCACATGACTATGTGATAGTCCTCTAAGTGGAAGACTTCCTAGAAAGACTAGCTTCACGAGTATTTCCTTCTTCATTTGTTAATTAGCAAAACACACACTTAGAAATAATTTCTTATATTACAAAAAAATACTTGTTTATCCTTGTTGAGCCATAACCTGTGTATTGCCTTGAATCCAGTTACCATCCCCCTTTCTTTTCTTTTCTTTTTGTCCTTCCTCGCCAATATTTTAAGAAGATTTTTTTTTTTTTTTTAAATTTCAAGAGAAATATTTTATTTACTTTGTGAGTTACTTACAATGCAGTCAGGAATATACATTAATCTCCTTTTAGGGTGGTTCTAGGTTTTCTTCCAGTTAAATGCAAAGCCATCAGCACCAATCATTGCAAATATGAAATATAATCACTGAGCCCAATATGAGGGCAAAAGTAAGCTTCCCTAGATTTCATAAATACTGACTCGTCCTCTTCATATCTTATCCTCAATAATGCATGTGTTTTCCAGTTGGCTAATGCTGCAGTCTTTCTCATTTTGGACATTTGTCACTCTATTCAGCCAGGCAGGAGAAGCCCTGTGTAGCAAGCTCCTTGCACTGCAGGCATAGCATCTGTGAAGGAATCACTGACATCAGATGATTCAAATTGCAGAAATGATCCTGTACGAATTATGAACGTCTGGGTAGTACCCAAAGATTTTGAGTTGAAATGACTTTGTCCTTGGAGCCTTGCAGATTTCGGTGAACTCTTGGGCCCACAAGCTTTTCTGTATACAGCCTCCACAGGACATTGCCCCACAGGTTCCACTCTCTGTGTCAGTTATCATCCTGGCCAGTGAGTGCCAATTTAGCTTTCCTTGGCCTGAAATGAAAAGGAAGTGGTTCAAGTTTTAGCTTATAAACCCTCCAGGCAATTGGAGGTTTCTTTGAAATGTAAAACAGTCCTCTATCAAGCACTGCTTAAGGCATCATCCAACTATCAAAGTCAAAGATGATTTGATAGAACCTTACAAATCCCCGTAATCTATGGTAAGTAGTAGTAGCTACAGCTTTGGCTCTGTGTTTTCACGTAGGGCAGAAGCAGGAGGATAATTTATCCAACTTTAGGGTAATGAAGTGTTAACAAAAACCACATGAAGCTATTATTACAACCACAGGCCACAAACCGCTAAGAGGGTAAACTCTCTGTAGACATACCTATTTTCAAGGAATCTTTTGCATCTCAACTTACCTGAAGGCATTTGCTGAACACAAGGTGATGCAATGGAAGTACCATGATTCATTTGCCCTAATGAACAATGCTGAGCATATTGTCTCTAAAATATAACCCGCTGACATTGATATATGTGTACTTTAACTCATTCGTCCCAACTTTATTAGGTACATATGTCTATAGCAGACACAAATGAAACAGTCCACAACTAGGCTCCAAGCCAAAAACTAATTTATTCTTTAATGTGCTAGTGATTACTTGGTGGTTCCTTGAGCAGAGATGACAGGTCTGAGCTAATGGAGTTGTACTGTAAGTTAATATAAATCATGACAGAGCAATTAATTACAGAAACCACTGCAAATCCCTTTGTTAGTTTTCCCCATCACCAGAAGGATTTAATAATATTCATTTCACTAAGTTCCAGTGACATTTACAAGTCTTAAACCGTTTTTAATCAAATCAATATCACTGGCTGCTAAATTTAGTTGTGCTTTGCTAGCAAGTCCTGGAATACATCGATACTAATGTTTCCTACCTTCTGTTCAGATGAATCACACTGAATACCCATACTTCCTTTTCATTTGTTTTCATTGAATAATTGGGATTTTTTTTTTTTTTTTTTGAGGGGGGAGTGGATTTGAGTTAAGAGCTAGAGAAGCCTGACTATCAGCAGGAATGAATTAGCAGGTAGAGGAGGAAACCCATAAATCAATGATTACCTGTGCACCACTGCATCTAATGTCCTTCATCAGTTTCCCCTAATTGGCCTAAAAAAAAAAAAAAAAAACCTTTCTGATCGTGGAAATAGATTTACATTTCTGTAGATTTTTTTCAAATGTGGCAGGTTGAAAAAAAAAAAGATGGGATTTAGGCACTAGAACAATATGCTTTCATAACAAAAGAGCACAATACCTATTCAACAACCACCTCAGCTTAATCTCTGGGTATTTTTGGTCCTTAGACATCAATAATTGACATCTCTTTTAAAAATAAATGGAGATTTGTTAGCAAGTATGGATGTACAAATGCTCAAGAATTTCAATAAAGAATAATAGAAAATTCTTAATCAAGAATTGATGGTGTTATAGATTTTTGGAACAAAATGACCTGCTATTCCTGGACAGCAGTGTTGCTAGATCAATAACAAGCTCTCTCTCTCTTTTTTTCCCCTTCTCTATCCCTGGAAGGAGTACAGTTCCCACAGCAATGTGCCTTGCACATATTCAGATTTTCTGTGTCCCACCTTTTTTGCATAATTATAGATTTTTATTGCCTTCCTGTCAACCTGCTCCATGGTGTCCCTGAATTCCAGGCTAAGACTCTGAACCTTGAAATGGTAGAGAAGCATTCTTTCCGGAAAAGTCACTGTTCACATGCTAATATTCCTCATGTTCCTTAGGTGTTCACCACTTTGTGCTCTTTACTGTAATCATTTGTGTTCATCTTTTCTTCCTTATCTGATTATAAGCTCCTTTAAGGCAGATACCATGCTTTCTTTTTGTTCATGTACTGTCAATATCTAGCCAGAATGTTTTACAATATTGCTGAATAAGTGTTCAGAAACTGAGTGGACTTCATGCTACCCAGATGGAAAGGAGTGGAGGGTGTAAGATAATAAAATGCATAGGAGCTCTGGTAGTGTATTGCTTAAGAGACTTGACGACTAACCAGAAGGCTGGCAGTTCAAACCCACCAGCCACTCCTCGGGAGGAAGGTTGGGCAATCTACTTCCGTAGTGATACTGCCTCGGAAACCCAAGGAGGGGTCGCTATGAGTAGGTTCCGACTCGATGGTACATAAAAACAACAATAACATCAAAGAACAGTATGGTGCAGAAAATGTTAAAAACCTGGGAGATATGTTTTAAGACTAAAGTTTGGTGTAAAGAACCAACTTAATGAAAGCTAGCAACTCAAGACCAGCAATTGATGGATGTTGCTCTGATGGCTAAGGCTAGTGATATCTTTGTACTTTTCTAGAAGTCCAGCCCTATTTCATGATTCTAGATATGGAAATTGTGCCATGGTGCCAAGAAGCTTGAATTAATTGGAACTTGGGATTTTAATCCAATACCAGTTTTGAGCTTTGTCACCACAAAGAAGGTACTTGACCTTTTCTGAGCTCATTTCTTCACATTTTCAGTGAGAATAAGCAATATCATTGATACAGAATTTTCATGAGGATTAAAAGAGATAGCAAATATATTAATTTCCTTAGACTGCTGTAAAAAAAAAAAAGTACCAAAACGTGGTAGCTTATAAAAACATAAATGTATTGTCTTATTCTGGACTCAAGGAGTCCAAAATCAAGGTAGCAGCCATTTTGATTCCTTCTGAGTGTTCCAAGGGAGAACTTGTTTCATGCCTCTCTTTTGAAATCCTTGGCATTCCTGAGCTAATAGATACATCTTAACTCTACTGTCACATGACCGTCTTCCTGGATCTCTTTTCCTTTTTTATAAGAACACCACTCACATTGGATTAGAACACACCTTACTTTAGTATTACTGTATATGAGCGATAACATCTCTAAAGACTCTATTTCTAAACAAGGTCATATTTACAGGTACTGGGGGTTAGCACTTCAACATATATTTTGGGGGGGGGCACAATTCAGTCCCTAACAGCATGTTTGAATTGGTTAGCACAGAGAATACTCAAAGTAGTCTCTGAGTCCTATTCCTAGTGGGCCTAGAATGGCCAACCATAATAAGAAGGAAATAATTTGAACATTTTTAAAGTTTCTACAAACTGGAAGAACTGAAAGAGTTACAGCTTTCTCCTTGTGTTACTTGCCATTGTGAGAGTCTGGTCAGTCTTAAACTTTGATCAGCTATTGCTCCTTTTTTGTCAACAAATGGTTCAGTCAATCCTTTTTTTCTTTCCTAGGGAAAAATTGATGTAAAGCATACTGCTCTGAACTTGTGTCAAAATTAAAAAATCTGAACACCATCCTTTTTGGAAAGCAGGATGCGGATTATATCCTTCATATCACCAAACTAAAAAGCCCCTTGTGTCTGCTTTCAACAGGAATTAAAAAACAAACCAAACAAAACCCTGTTCCTTGCTTACTTGAAACTGTGTTCTGATAAAATGGCTAATGAGTTTAATTGCACCTGCAGTTTTAGAAGGGAAATTGAATGTTTTTGAAAAATTGTAATGCATCTCTATTAAGCTTAAGCGGAATTTAATCTTCCTACACTTAAGGAGTCAGAATCAAGATTATGTATTTTGGAATAAGTTACAAGACCTGTGGCAGTGTGTTTTTTACTAATAATCCTACTACCATTATTTCTAGTATTATTACTATTACTACTGCTGCTGTTGCTGTTACGTAACATTTATTGAGTGCTTACAATGAACTGTTCTAGAAAGTTCTCGTGTATTAACCAATGTAATCCTCACAGTCCCCCTCTGAGGTAGGACCATCATTAAGGAGACTGAGGCACACTCAGTAAGTGATAGAGCTATGTGATTCAAACACAGGCAGCTTGGCACCAGAGCTGGTATTTTTAGTGGAAATTTCCTAAGGTCTTGAAGTCATAGATCCAGATTCCAATCTGAAGCCTTTACCTAAATAGCTCTGTGGCCCTATGAATCCTTCCATTTCTCTGTGCCTCATTTATTTCAACTGAAAAATGAGAAGCACTTTTGTCTTCATATGGCATGGTGAAAAAAAGAAAACAAAATAAATTAGAAGGTCATTTCAATTATTATTTTCATCTCCTGAGGAAAATCTGCATCATACTCCATAGCAGTGTTGGAAAACTTCTCCACTATTTTCTCATCCATACCTCTGTCATGCTGCCGTGTTCCAGAGCATCACATCCTGTCATCCCCTTGCTCTCAAAGCTTCTCCCGGGTCATTCTTTAACTCTCAAGGGAAGCCTTTTAGAAAAGAAGTTTATTTTTTTTGATGTAGTTGAAAATATACACGGCAAAACATATACCAATTCAACAATTTCTACATGTACAATTCAGTGACATTGATTGTATTCTTCAGTTTGAACATTCATTCTTACCCTCCTTTTCCAAATTGTTCCACCACCATTAGCATAAGCTCACTGCCCCTAAGCTTCCCATCTAACCTTTTGAATTACTATTGTCATTTGATTTTAAGGGGAGGAGCCATTTATCTTTTGTTCCTCTTCATTTCATATTTTCCTTGACATTCTTCTACTCCCAGGCACACTCAACACATTATCTTCACAAAGATGTGTGAATAAACTAGAGCTATTCTTATGGATGGGAAAGAGGCTGAAGCTAAACTCACACAGATAAACCTCCCAGAAATAGGGAGGCTGTAGGAGGTAAGAAGTGAACAGGGGATGGGAAACTCTAGTCAAGGGAAGGACTAATAAAAGAATATTTTTAAGTCTTAAAAATAAAGACTGGGCTTTATTGTGAACTCTCAGTAAGTATAATTTCTTCCTTAATGTATGACAAACCAGATAATTAGGGTGACAAGGTTGTTGTAGGCAGTTATAACCAGACTGGACTGTTATTCTCTTGAAGATGGGAATCCATCTGCAGGGCCAAGTACAGTGTTGGCATCTAACAGGCACTATAAATATTTGAAAGAATAAATGAAGGAAGAAACAAACTCCAAGTTGGGCCTGCTAAATTTGAATTTTCATCCAAACAGCTGACCTTTTCATTCCATGAAGTGGGCTATTTAGCACTGTTCTCTAGCATATGGATTATCTCCGTTTCTGCCATCCATTCTTCCTCCATCTGTTAAGGAATTTCATCTCCTTTCAAAGTCACATGAGGAGGCCTTGCTATATACTCTACACATGGTACAAATGGTATTTTGTTAAAAAGGGATGTGACAATATCACCTTGAGTTGGCAAACATCATGAAAAACTCAATTTGGAGATCGCGTTCTGTTTTTTTTCCCCTTTGATAGAGGAGATATAATAGACAATATGGATTTGGTTCCTTAACACGCATAAAACCTAGCAGTATTCAGTATCTGGTTTGTTTGCTTTTATTCTTAAAGAATCTGAAGGGATTTGACATTTTGTTTCATTCATTCACAGTCTCTTTTTTCATATCTAATGAACACACTCCACAACAATGGTCCTCAGATCTCCACCATCTGCGGGGGACGGCACACAGGTCAGAGGCTAAGAACAACACCACCTCGGCATTGAATAAAGAAGTGAAACTTCAAAGGCAGAGCTGGCTATGAGGTCTGGGCTTTCAAGACCTCGTAGCTAGTTCCTCCTGTTTATTATTTTTTGTTTGATTGGATGATAATGTAGTATGTCATTCCATGGTTCGTGACCTGTGGTCAATTCTCTATGGAGGAGCCAGATCAGGGAATATTTTCGTGTGCATATCTCTCCAAGTAGGAAAATAATAAAAACAAGAAGGATGGGCACAAAAGATGTCTGAGGAGATGGAAGAAAGGCCTTTATTATTAAAGAAGACGATCTTGGCTCAGCCAAGAATCTTTTTATCTTCAGTGGATGTTGATCGTGATAATGATTCTCTCTGTAAATAATGTGGGCAAAAGACAGTTGTTTTGTGTTTGTTTCTCTTTCCCTAGTTAATTGCTTTCTGTTTTCCCTCATCATTTTAGTGGGCATGCCAGACTCACTCTCATTCTGCAGTGATTAGAGTACATTTGTACCTCTGAATGACCCAGACATCAACTTTTTAAAGTGTTGAGCTAGTGAATTAAGACTTAATGGAAACATTTTCTCCTAATATAGGACCTCTCTGGGCCATGAATAATTAATGTCAATTTATAGCTCAAAGGATGTCTCAGATGAATCAATATAGTAAATTAATATTTCCCCCTTTAATAACAAAATCTTTTTTAGGTATAATTAAACCTCAGAAAGACCTATACCCTTTTTTCTTAAAAGAAAAAAAAAAGATCTTGCATATTATTGTTAGTTTTGTTTTCCTTGCATTTTATCATGTACTTTTAGAGTTAGAAGCTGATGGGATCTATAAATTGAATGATTAGGAAGGTACAGCTTCTACTATGATGACTGAGACTCTGACAAGGCACAGAGAATACAATTAAAAGATGCCAGGATAAATATTTGGGAATAAATTCCCCCCTCTTTTGACCTTTCATCCTGTACTTAGGAGAAATATTGAGACAATTTCTCTTGAAGGATATACCTACTTGACAAAAAGAGTATCCAAGCTTTGGGTGATAATGGTAGCAATAGTGCAGAAATTTGCATTTTTTCAGGAGAGTGTTATCTGTATATCTCAAATTTTAAGTCATGACTGAACTTGGCTCTTGCCTGTTTGACAGCATATAAAACAGGGACAGGGATTACATTGACAATCCCTGTTTTGACATCCTAAATTTCCTATTTGCCCTGGTCTCTTTGCAACAGCCCTAACCCTAACACTGCCAGCTCTGGCAAGACTTTCCTTGGCCAACATCTCATCCTTCACAGAAACTGTCAATTGGGTGCCTTTGAGGCCTGGGGCTTGCTAAAAATGTCCAAGGACCATGTCCATGTGTCATATATTATTGCCTGTTTTCCTATACTGTGTAGTTATGGAGGACCAAGTCAGGCTTAGGGGAAGGTATAGAAAAATCAGAAAACAATCTAAGATTCCTAGCAAGTCTGATTTCCCTTGCTGAAGTTTTTACCAATTGCATATTGTCATTTCTTCATTCTAAAAGTGTATTAATATACCAAATGTTAGCAGGGGTATCCATGGTAGACAGATCTTAGCAGACTTTTCAGACCAAGACAGAGTAGGAAGAAAGGTTGGTGATCTGCGTTAGAATATTAGCCAACGGAAACCAAACTCTATGGATCACAGCAAAACGTTGTCCCGTGGAGGCTGGATGATAAGCCCTTTATGTTGGAAAGCATTCAAAATACACAGAGACTGAAACAGTGGACTAGAGCTTATCAGTGATCATGAAGATGGTGCTGGCATGGGAAATCTTTTGTTCTGTTGTTCATGGTGTCCCCATGAGTCAGAGCTGACTTAATGAGGACTAACAACAGCTGAGCTAGAGACAAATAATAAGGGTTCCTGCATTTAAAAACTTTCAGCCTAGAGTGGGGAGACAGGCTTGAAAACAAATAAATAGGCTTCATAGTTAGTGATATTCTGAGAGAATCAGGTGTAGGAAATAGTAGGCCACAAAAGACAGTGTGGAGAGAATAGGTGCTTCACTGTGTCTTCAAAAAGGAGTTAATGCCTCTGAGTAGACAAGAGGGCAAGGGACATTCCTAGCCAAGAGCAGGAGCAGCAGCAAGGGAAGCATGGAGGAGTGGAACCAGCGTTCAGTTCTGGGTCTTAGCAGAGCTTAATTACATCCTTCCTCCTTGACCTTGAAGTTGAGACTCAAAGCGGGAAAGCTGCCAGGTTAGAGGCAGATTTCTTTGTAGGTCTCAAAGAAATCTATAGTCAAGTTAAGTCTTCAAATATCTCTGGAAGGCAGTGACTCCTACTGTTAGCAAGTTCCCTTTAAGGAAAGCTGCTTTTGATGACTTCTAACCTGCTTTCCACTCTGACATCCTCTGTTGGCTGCTTTCCTCTGTCATCTGGGCTTGAGCATTTTCACAATTAACCGTCCTTCAGCCAGTGCGCCTTGTCACTGCATGTCTACCTGAGGGTAATACGTTCACGTGTCTGTTTTCTAGAACATGGTAACTGACTGAATTGAACCTTCTACTACAAAAAAAAAAAAAAAAAAAAATTAAAACATCTTAGCATGGTTTAATAATGTATAATCCCCAATAGACACAATTTGATGATTAAGACCTTCTGCTGGAAATTAACACTCGCCAGGTTTTTCTAGTGCCCAGATGTCTGTGCTGGAGGGCTCACATCTGCATAATAGTGGGAGCCTACCCTCCCTTACAGCAGAGTAAACCATTTGTTGTGCAATTGACGCAACTCTCTGGCTTATTTTTGGGAGTTTCCAAAGGAGGGCGGGCTCATATATTCTCCAACAATAGCCTGCCAGCTTCATTTACCACACTTGTCTCCTCCCCTCATACATACCCCATCCCTCTTTCTCAGGGAACATGAGTTCTAGAGGCAGACTGAAGACTTTTAATCTTGACTCTAACACCTACTGGCCAGTGGCCCAGACAAGGTAATTAACCTCTTGCACTTAATTTCCTCATCTGTAAAGCCCAGGGTAATATGTTTATTTTGAAGACACAATGACATAATACTCTTAAGATATATAGCACAGTACTTATCAAGTAGTAAAGCTTAATGTTAGCTACTCTTTTTACCACTGTTACTGCTATTATCACTGTTATTGTCAAAGCTCACTTCTACTGCCTGCTATGTTGTTTGGTGAAGTCCTTTTCTTGCTGTATTGGCCACTGTCCATGACCAGAAGGCAGTCTCTGGAAATTTCCCATCCTTGGGGTACCAGGACAATGACAAGGGCTTCTTCTTCAACTCTGTGCCACATACTGTCCCCTGGACCTGAAAGAGCTCAATTTGAACTCAAACGTCCACAAAGTCATTCTTCAGTAGCTTCTGGCATTTGCTCTACTACCAAAGGTGCTTGAACCGAGTTCACAGGACTTTTATCTTCCAATTTCCTCTTCACTTCTCCTTCTTGGCTCTTCTTTCTAGCAAAATCTCTTATTTCCTCCTTCTGTTAGGAAACCAAACTTTCTATGCACATAAAAGAGAAAGAAAGAGTTGGGATTTGGGTATGAAAGGGAAATGGGAAGGGAGAAAACATGATTTATGCCAGCACTGTCCATTGTACAATACAGTAATATTTATGGTTCTATTAAGACATCCAGAAGGCTGGCGGTTCAAACTCACCAGCCACTCCTCGGAAGGAAGGTTGGGCAATCCTACTTCCGTAGTGATACTGCCTCGGAAACCCAAGGAGGGGCCGCTATGAGTTGGGGTCAACTCGACAGCACATAACAATAACAACAATTAAGACATCCAGTTGGTACCATAGTTTTTTTTTTTTTTCCTTTTTCCTTTTAAAACTAGCTTATTAGAACAGCTTCTTTTAAGCTTTTAGACTTTAGATGACCAGTTATCTTGAGCAATACTATGTGCTTACAGTCTGCATTTGTTTTCAGACTAGAATTCTTCCCTATCCAGGAGCATGAGTAACATTTTGGACAGTTGCATGTGGTGCCCTCAGTGGTGAAAGCTGGGAATAATTTCAGAATAAGAATATGGAATAATGTGCTCAGAACCTGTAGACATGTTTGATGGACTTGGCACTATTTCATGACTCTTTAGCCAGGGATGATGACAATTACTAAGGGGGATGTGCTCAAAGTGTACAGAAAAAGGGTTTAGAGACGATTTACTCTTCTCACCCTGGACTATGTATGATATTTAGACATCCCTGATTGAATCTTGAAAAAAAAAAAATGTTAAATAAGTAAATGCTTTACCCAGTAATTCTTAAGATATTTTACCTTATAATTAGATTGGGTTAATTTTAAGGAGTTCACATTTCAAGAAGTTTATTCTCTCAGAGGAATAAAACAATAGTTTACATTTATAAGAGAGATTAGCACATAGAGCCTGTGGACCTAGTCAGCAGTTTTAAACCCAGGTAGAGACAAAAACTAAGATTCTTTCATATCCTTGTGAAAAATAAGTGAAAAGATATATCTTTGACTATTATAGGTGTAAATGGTACAGCTATTTTTGAAATAGTTTGGCAATTTCTTAAAAAGTTAAACTTTCACTTTTCGTACAACCCAACCATTTCATACTTAGGTATTTACCCAAGGGAAATGAAAGCATCTGTTCATGCAAAGACTTGTACATGAATGTTTACAACTGCTTTACTTGTAATAGCTCCAAACTGGAAATAAGCCAAATGCCCATAAACAGATGAATGGATAAACAATGTGTGCTATACAATGGAATATTACTAGCCAATTAACAGGAATGAGTTATCGAAACACACAACTATACAGATTAATCTCAAAATAATCGTTCATAGTGAAAGATGCCAGACCAAATAAAAGTAATGCTATGTGATTACATTTATATAAATTCTAGAAAAATGTAAACTAATCTGTAGTGACAGAAAGCAGACCAGTGGCTGCCTAAGGATGATTGGGGGTGGCGGGTGATGGTAGGAAGGGTTTCCCAAGGGACATGAGAAAACTTTTGGGGGTGATGGATATGTCAATTATCTTGACTGTAGTGATATCTGTATGGGTGTATACATATGTCAAAACTCATCAAATGTATACTTTAAATATGCACAGTTTATTATACTCCAATTATGCCTCATTGAAAAATAATTCTCTGCAAAAATAACTTTTAGTATTTTTCCATTTCAAAATGATCTATCAGCAAATATTCTTCCACTGACACTTAATTTTTATTCAGGGGATCCTGAAACCTTAACTTCTGTTTGCAAGACCCAAGCTAGTCACATTTAAGAATGATCTCCTTCACTATAATAATGATGACAACTAATATTTATTGAGAGCTTTCCATTGAACAGGGATATGTCAGTGCTTTACCTATAGTCACTTAATCCCCTAAACATCTTCCTAGTGTAGGTACTATATTATTAGCTCCATCTTACAGAAGAGGAAACCAAGGCAGAGAAGTTAGGTAATTAGTGCAACAAAGGAACTAAGTGTGGAGAGTTTTAATTCAAAACCATAGAACCCTACTTTTGGGCTTTTTCTCTTTTACTAATAGGCCTTTTTGGTGTAACCAGGTGGCTGTTTTTCATGTTCCTTGTCTGTCTTCCTGATGTGCTATCTCATTAATTCTTTTTTTTTTTGTCTTTTATTTTATTTTTTAAATTTTTTTATTGTGATTTG
>NW_006921758.1:2653023-2653550 GCF_000298275.1 Orycteropus afer afer | reverse complement strand
AAAAGGTTCATCTTTGTTGTCTGTACCTCCCATGTACCTCTCTATGTCTTTCTCTTCCTCATTGCTGTCATATTGGTCACTCACATTGGGTATACTGCCCTTCTCTTCACCCAAGTCAATACTTATCTCTATCTATCTAACAGAATTCTCCCCCCTCCCCTCCCACCCTTGGTAACCAAAAAAGAAAATTTCCTTCTATAGCTAAACCTTTCTTTGACTTTTACAATAACAGACTAATACAATATTTGTCCTTTTGTGATTGACTTATTTCGCTCAGCATAAGGTCCTCCAGGTTCATCCACATTATGCAGTGTTTTGCAGATTCTACATTGTTGTTTAGCATTGCATAGTATTCCATTGCGTGTATGTACCATAGTTTGGTTATCCATTCCTCAGCTGATGGACATCTAGGTTGCTTCCATCTTTTGGCTTTTGTAAATAGTGCTATGATGAACATGGGTGTGCATATGTCTGTTCTTGTCATGGCTCTCACTTCTTTAGGGTATATACCTAGTAATGGAATGGCT
>NW_006921758.1:2633010-2644373 GCF_000298275.1 Orycteropus afer afer | reverse complement strand
GTGACTGTAGGCTTTTCTTGCTTTTCTTTTTCTAATTGTTGGAGATGTTGGTTTAAAGTGTTGATTTTGGCTCTTTCTTCTTTTTTGATGTGTGCTGTTATTGCTTTATAGCCAATTTATATTGGCCTCTGATCACTGCTTTTGCTGTGTCCTAAAGATTTTGGTATGTTGTGCTTTCATTCTCATTTGATTCGAGGAATTTTTGAATTTCAATTTTGATTTCTTCTCTTACCCAGTCTTTCTCAAGGAGGATGTTATTCAGTTTCCATGTGTTTACTCTTTTTCTGTTGATCTTCCTATTGTTGATTTTTAATTTGAACGCATTATGGTCTGAGAAGATGCTTTGCAGTATTTCAATGTTTTTAAATGTATTAAGGCTTGCTTTATGGCCCAACATATGGTCTAACATGGAAAATATTCCATGTGCACAGGAAAAGAATGTATATTGTGCTGCTGTTGGGTGAAGTGTTCTGTAGATATCTGTAAGGCCAAGTTAGTGGATTGTATTGTTTAGTTCTTCTGCATCTTTGTTGAGTTTCTTTCCAGTTGTTCTATCTTTCAATGAAAGTAGTGTATTAAAGTCTTCTACTATGACTGTGGAGTCATCTATTTGGCTTTTCATCTCTTTTAGAGTCTGATTTATGTATTTTGAGGCTCTTTCATTGGGTCCATAGATATTTATTATGGTTATATCTTCATGTTCAATTGATCCTTTAATCATTATATAATGTCCTTCCTTGTCTCGTATGATGGTTTTTGTCTTAAAGTCTATTTGATCAGAAATTAATATTGCCACTCCTGCTTTCATACAGTTGCCATTTGCTTGATATATCTTTTTCCAACCTTTGATTTTTAGTCTATTTTTGTCTTTATCTCTAAGGTATGTCTCTTCAAGGCAGCATATGGATGGGTTTTGTTTTCTTATCCAATCTGCAACTCTCCATCTCTTGAGTGGTGCATTTAATCCATTAACATTCAGTGTAATTATTGACAAGTATGAATTGGTTGCTGTCATTTTGTTGTGTGTTTTTTCATGGTGTCCCTGGTTTCTTTGTTCCATATTATCTTCTGTGCTGAGCTCATTATGTTTATGAATCCTGTTATCATTTCCTCTGTTGCTGTTGTTTTAGTATTTGCTGAGTATTTGTGTTTGTCCTCTTTTTTATTGTGATGTGAAGGTTTATCATTTTTCTTTGAGGTTACCCTATGATTTATAATTTTATCCCCAAGTTTAGAACAGTCCATTCTATCTTGCAACTCTCTTAACTTCCTCACCATTTAGAAGTTCTGTTAACTACACAGTCTTTTCCCTCTTTTTGTTTGTAGTTGTCTTCACTTGCCAATTGATATCTCTGGTTCCTTGTTTATAATCTTGTAAGCTCATTTTACTTTGGATATGTCCATAGCTGTGGTTTCAGGGTTATGTGATCTTGTGTATTATTGGTCGGTTGTTATTTGCTACTTTTGGTTCTCTGTTCAAAGGACTACCTTTAGTATCTCTTGTAAGGTTGACCTGGTTTTAACAAATTCCCTTAGTTTCTACTTATCTGCAAATCTCCTAATTTCACCATCATATTGAGGGACAATTTTGCCGGGTATATAATTGTTGGTTGAAAATTTTTCTCTTTCAGGTTTTTATGTATACCAACCCATTCCCTTCTCACTTGCATGGCTTCTGCTGAGAAATCAGAGCTTATTCTTACTGGCTGTCCTTTGTAAGTAACTTTTTATTTTTCCCATGCTTCTTTCAGGATTCTGTCTTTGTCTTTGGTTTTGATGAGTTTGATGACTATGTGTCCTGGTGATTTTTCTTTTGGAGTCTATCCTGTTTGGGGTTCGTTTGACTTCCTGAATGGATATATTCTCATCTTTCATCATATCAGGGGAGTTCTCCTCCAACAAATCTTGGACAGTTTCCTCAGTGGTTTTATTTTTCTCTTCCTGTTCTGGAATTCCAATGACACGAAGATTATTTTTTCGATGGTATCCCACATGAACCTTAGGCTTTCTTCCTTTTTTTAAATTTTTTTTCTGATTGATCCCTTTCCAAAGAAGTATTCAGGTATTTGTCTTCAGTCCATTAATTCTGTCTTATATTGCATCAATTCGTCTCCCTTGCCCTTCCAATGTGTTATCTATTTCTGACAATTTAGTATTAATCTTCTGAATCTATCTGTAGATTTTGTATCATTCCTAATTTTTCATTTATTTTGTCATTTTGCTCTTCTATTTTCTTCCAAAATTCTTCTAGGGTTTTTTTTCTGTGTTTTGTTTGGTCTGTCTCTCAATCCTTTGAGGATACCTAAATCTAATTCTTTTGAATTCCTTATCAGAGGGTTCCAATGCTGCTTCTTCCTTAGAGATGTGTTCTGCGTCTGTATCCTGCTCTCTTGTTTCTACCCCTTTATCTTGCTTCTTTGTGTGGACTGTGATGGTCTGTTGTCTCCGAGGCATTGTGGTGGTGTTGTATTTAGATCTCTGTTAACTGTTTGTGAAGAAAAGCCAAGGGTGATTCAAGTTCTTCTTGGTGGTTTTTTATTGTTGGCTCGTTGGTGGAGAAGGAAGTGGTGGCTCTTGCTCAGTAAGTGAAGTTTCAGGAGGTGTGGGTGTAGCTGTGTCTTATGGGGACTGTTGCAGTCTCCCACTCAGTTAGACAAAAATTATAACTGAATAACCATCAAAAAACTAAAAGCACCTGGACAAAAAGTACACCATGCAATCACACAGGAACAGTAACCAAAAAAAGAAAAAAGGGAAAAAGAAGAAGAAAAAACAAGAAAACATGCAATATCTAGGGATACTAAGAGAAAAAAGGTAGAGAAGGAGCCTTATGAACAAAAAAATGGGAAAAATGCAAAAACAAAAGCAAGGAACAGGGTTAACCATGAGAAGAAAATAAAATAAAAATATTTTGCAACCAGGAACAGAGAAAAGAAAACAAGCTGAAAACTAGGACTTGGGAGGGGAAAATAAAGAAAAATAGTAAAAAGGACAAAAGTATTAATAATAATAGTAATGTTTTTAAAACAGACAAAAACAAGGAATCTAATAACCAGAAAAAAGAAAGAGAAAAAGAAAAAAAATAATCGGTGGAGGACAGGGCAGAGCTCCCAGGCTCTGTCTGAGCACACCGACTGGGATGGAGTTCCTGTGGGCCCAGAAGGTGGGTGGGAGTGGGGCATGGTCGCAACTCAGTTCACCAAGTGGGTGTGGAGTGTAAGAGTAATAAGGGGAATGTCGCACCTTTTCAGTCGTCCAGGTCTGGAGTGTCATTGGGTTACTGGCAAGCGTAATCTGTTCTTAAGCCCCTGAAATCTGGGGGAGCGCTGTCTCTTTAAATATCCAAAATGATCAAGCCGCTTGTAAACATTCAAAATGGCTGCACCCTCCGGACAGGAAAAAGTCCACAACTCAGCCCACCCTCCTCTTCACTGCTTCTCCTTTTATTCACCAGCCACCAGAGCAGCCCTCCGTGCAGTCCCTGGCTAGCAGGGCTGATTTTTAGGTTATTCTTAGGTCCTACCAGACTTGGTACTCTCCAAGCTCTCTGTGCTGTGCCATCAGGATCACTGCCAGACTGCAGCTCTGTATGTCTCTTTTTTTTGGTATTTTCATGCAAATTCTTCTGCTAGTTAGGGTTTAATCCACTTCTATATCCTTCTCTTTAAGGTTTAGGGGTCCAGGATTATCTTCTGTGTCTGTGTTAATTGAACACAGACTTTTTCTTTGTTGAAGAGTGTCTGTGCAGTCTTTCTGCCTAGTCAGCCATCTTACCGGACTATGTCATTAATTCTTTAAGCTTTAAATTCCCCAAACATAGTCTCCCTGCCAGTTTTCTAGACTCCCTATGGCTTTTGTTATTTTCCTAGATTTCAAGCTTGTTGCCTTTATGGTCTTCAATGTTTCTTTGATGTGTAAAGCTTTGTCTGATGACTAATTCTCTGCTTTTTGAATACTTACACCTGCCAGATACTTTTGGCAAAAGAATCCTATGGAGTAGGAAGGGATGAATCCAGTGCAATATGAGGATAACTGTGAAAGTCTCTGCAAGGAAAACAGAGTAAAGGGACAAGATAGACAAGAGAGGGACCAGGACTGGAGACTGCAGGAACTCAGATGTTGTTGTTGTTACGTGCTGTCGAGTTGGACCCAACTCATAAGACCCCTCCTTGGGTTTCCGAGGCAGAATTATTATGGAAGTAGATTGCCCAACCTTCCTTCTGAGGAGTGACTGGTGGGTTTGAGCCGCCAGCCTTCTGGTTAGCAGTCAAGTGCCTTAGGCACTACACTACCAGAGCTCCCAGGAACTCAGATAGAATCTAGTGTATGCTATAGTGGAGCAGTAATACAAATTTTAACTGGAAAGTTCCAAAAGGAAGAAGCTTTTCAGTGATCTCTGTTCTGTGCTGGGCAAGTAAAACTGGCAGGAAGAGAGAGCAGGGTGATAGAGCAGTCCCTGTGTAGTTCCTGAAAAAAAGTCCTTCAAGAGGTGAACTATCTGACAGTGCATCTAGGAGCTAATGGCCTGGGCCCTGTGCCAGTTTACCTGCATTGACAAGAATCACCAGAAGCGCTAAAAAATATGGCTCCAGAGTCTTTTCACAGTTGTGTCAGTCTCCAAGATTATTCTGTACTCTTCTTTTTTAATCAGTAGGAAAAAAAAGGAAATTGACAATAAAAACCATACGGAAGCCTCTTCTCAGAATGAAACCCTTTGATCTTCTCTCCAAACAGAAAAAAAAAAGTAACTTTCCCATCCTTAAATCATTCCAAATGTTTTCCAGCCTCTAGAGTAACAAATATCTCAGGTAAATTTAATACAATGATCCTTTTTCATTCAGTGGCTCAAACATGAATTAAGTGCTCACTAAGTGCCAGGCACTATCTGGATACTGAGGGTAACAAGAAAAATTCCTAGACATTGCTCACTCTGAGTCCATGGTCTAAGGGAGGGAGATAATTATAAAAGGGTGGTACCATATGTAAGAATTTGGGGAGCTTCAAAAAGAGGCACTTAAAGCAGAAGTGGGAGTGAGGGGAAATGGGAGGTAGATGCTAAAAGTGGCTTCCTGAAGGAGGTAACACAATACTAAAACAATTTAAAAATTGAGAAGAGACAAATTAGGAGTATGGAGGGGGAAAACTCTTGTGGTGCAGTAGTTAAAGCATTTGGCTACTAACCAAAAAGTTAGCAGTTCAAACCCACCAGCCACTCCATGGGAGAAAGATGGGCATTCTGATTCTACAAAGATTTAGCCTTGGAAACTCTCTGGGGCAATTCTACTCTGTCCTAAAGCTACTCAATGGCCATGGGTTATTTTTATTATTTTTTTTTTAATGGCGGGGCAATCATGGTAAGGAGAAGAGAGCTAATCCTAACTTTTTTTAGTAACTCAAAGTTTCTTTTTATAGCACTTGGAAATTCTAATATTTCAGATATTTCCAAGATTGTTTTCTGGAAGTCCTTAAGTATATCAGTTTTCTTAACCACAGAACAATTTAACAATTTAAGCAGAAAGAAAACTCAACAGATTTTTTAAATATAAATTTAAAGTGGTTTCATAAGAGTAGTCAATATAGAACACTTGTGATCCAAGAAACTGGAATGTCTTTAAGAATCAAGGATAGGTGGATAAATTAAGAGCTTTGGGAAGATTTGAGATTTTCATTCGTTTATTCATTCTTTCATTAATGAGGAGCTCTGGCTGCATAATGGTTAAAGCATTCAGCTGCTAACTGTAAATTTGTTGGTTCAACCTACCAGCTGCTAGAAAGATGAGGCAGTTTACTTTCATAAAGATTCACAGTGTTGGAAACCCTATGGGGGCAGTTCTACTCTGGACTACAGGGTCACTGCTATCAATTGGAATTGACTTGATGGTAGTGAGTTTTTGTTTTTTGTTAGGTCTTTCATTAATTAAATAAACATACTCCTTGCTAGGCATAGTACTAGATTACAAGGATGCAGACTGAAAAATTTGTTTGGCAGGTGGACAATAAACATTTGTTGACCTATCCTTTGCCTTTATGAAAGATGCCCATCCTGTGCCACAATGCTCCCTTGGCACTACAGTCAAAGCCAGGGTATTTTCTAGGTTGTTACAACCCAGCATGGATTTTTGTCTTTGGTTATTACTAAAACAATGCATGCTGATAGTAGGACCTTAGCATATGAGTATCTATTCTCTAAGTGTTTGAAAAGAACGTGTAGAAATAAATAAGATATTATGGACAAAGTACATATTTATACATATTATTGCTACTTTATAACTGTCTAATGAGGGGTTACTATGTTTTTTTTTGTGTATAATCACCTATTTCACTAATTTCAACTAAGTTCTCTAAACCCTTAAATAAGGCACTATTCTAGAAATTAATATTCTTCTCTGAAAATATACTTTACCTTTCAATTTTGAAGGGTATATCCATTCCATATTGTGAGTCTGTTCTTGATGTTCTATGCTAATATACTATACATCAGCCTGGAAGCTTATCTTGACAGGAAAATTTGGAGCAGACCTTGTGGAATGATTTTGGCATCACACACGAGTGGAAAATATTCATATGCTGCAACAAAGTCTGGCTTGGGTTCTATAGAAAAGGCAGCAACTGGCTCAAAGACAATTAGTGTAGGAAAGTCCTGGGCTCCTCAGTGAGAGGCCTGCAGGATGGTACTGTACACTGAGATTGGGAAGTAGCATGGAATCATGTGTGTTTTCATGAGAATTGGGAGAGATGGCAGCTACGTAAGCCAAGTTAGAAAAAGACACTACCACTGAGCATTTCCGTCATGGTCTTTCTGATCCAAAACACTTCATGTGCAAAAATAAGATGCCAAGTGAGGAAAGAAGAGTTCAGGGATTTTAAAAGATGAAGCTTAGAAAAACCCTCAGGTTCAGGTGTAACTGCTTGTGGAAGTCAGAATAAGAATAGGGCATGAAGTAACCTCTCTGTTTGTCTGGGAAAGTTTTGGAATCTATGCTGTGATAATTCTGATAAAAATATGAATGCTTTTTCTATGCATGGGCCTGTTTGGTGAAAAAAATGCTTTTTCTTGGTGGGTGACTGCTTTTACTTTACTCTATTAAATAATCTCTATGTGGAGTCCCTGGGTGGAACAAACGATTGATGTGCTTGGCTGCTAACCAAAATGGTGGAGGTTCAAATCCCAGAGGAGCCTCAGAAGAAAGGGCTGGTAATCTACTTCTGAAAAATCAGCCTCTGGAAACCCTGTGGAGAACAGTTCTGCTCACACACAGGGGTGCCAGGAGCCAGAATGGATTCTGTGATAACAGTTTTTTTTCTACCTCCCCTTCTCTGAGTACTATCACCAAAAATGTTTAGTAATTTGGATTTCTAGGAATAAAGACAAAAGTAGTATACCTATTTGGATTAAAGTTTAAAAATATAAGATCACCAAGGACTTTGTATCAACCTCTTGTGTTGCTGTCCCTGGGAGTCATGTTGCTCTCCTGGGAAAAACGGAATGAGCTTGTGGCTTTTTGCTCCACTCGCCCAGACGTATGGGGTAAAAATGAAATCTGATGAAGTCAAAGTGGAAAATATTATTTCACACTTCCTTTTTTCCCGAAGTAGAGGAACTTTTATTATAAAAGAATGTTCACACAATGAGGCCCTTTAATCCCAGAGAAGTTGGTCCCATGGGTTAAGTCATGGAACTATATACAATTAAAAAGGTAAAAGCAGCTGCCCAAGGCACATAACTTAAGGAAGGTGAACTATTTGATATGTAGGAATGTGGAGACAAGGACTGTAGTAACCTTGCTGTGATGGTCAGTTCTGTCTCTCAACTAGGCTAGGCTATGGTGCCCAGTTACTTGGTCAGACACTAATCTAGATGTTGTTATGAAGGTAGTTTGTATGTGTAATTAATATTTGCAATTGCTTGTCTCTAAATTAAGATTACCCTCAATAATGTGAGTAGGCCTCCTTCAGTCAGTTGAAAGTCCTAAGAGCCAAAAATGAGGTTTCTCCAAGAAGAGAGTATTCTGCCTCAAGGCTGTAATGTAGAAATTCTGCCAGTTTCCAGCCTGCTGCCTGCCCTATGGATTTTGGACTTGCTAGCCTCCACAATTATGTGAGCCAATTTCTTAAAATCTATCTATCTATCTATCTATCTATCTATCTATCTATCTATCTATCTCTCCATCTGTCCATCCCTCCATCCCTATTGATTCTAGAGAACCTTGACTACTACACTTGCCATCCCAGTCATTGCCCTAGGAGAGGGGATGCATTATTCAGAAAGAGCTAAATTATAATTCGATGGTCAATTCCTTAATAGAGTATAATTTTGTCTTTGATTTCTCCATGTGCAATATATAGTAAGTGGTCGTTGTTAAACTGAGCTGGGTTAATGTTCTGGGCTCTGTTGGGAGTGTCAAACATTAAAACGAGCTCCATGCTTTGGGAGAAACCAAGAAGAGGTAGAACTATATAAGGAGTTTTGACTATTCCCAAGGAGATAAAAGAGAAAGCCTAGGGGTCATGGTGACAGTAGCTTGAGGACAGTCCTAAGATATGTTGGTGGGGCACACTGGCCAACAGGAACAGTGATTTCCAGAGAGAGAACTTTCAACACAGCATAAGCAGTAAGTACTACAATTTGGGGGTTGCATGAATGGGTAGCTCAGGGATGAAAACTCCTATTAGTGCATTCACTCTAACTAACCAATATCTTCAGCACCTTCAGAAACAACATTCAGAGGCAACTCTGGCCAGCTCTTAAGTTTCTGCCTTAAAGACCTCACAGTTTGCCTATATCTGATAACATAATAATCTTAGGAAACTGTGCCAGCATAAGAATCACCCCAGTTCTTTCCCTAGTGTCTCCTCAAATTTGACTTTACTCTTGTCCTGATTTCTGGCCTAGTGACTTATACCTGAACTCTCCCTACAAACCTTGTTCTTTTGGGTTGGGAGTTGGACATACTGAAACATGTATATCAAATTTCTTTCAAGGACTTTGACTATCATCACATACCCATTAGCAGCCCAAACTGTATATTCATGTGCATGTCCCAGGATATGCCTCCTGACTACACTTCAGTTTCTACCCCTGATATTAATAATCCCTTATCAAAGAGGGGTGATCAGACAGATTGGAGTCACTGCATTGAAGGTTGTAGTACCAACTTAGCCTGGTAACTAGGAAAATCAGATGCTTGGGACTTGGGAAATCTGGATTTTTCTTCTAGCATGGTGCAGATACAGTTGTTCCATTTATTGTCCTCTTGATGCCTGCTGTTGATCCTTTTCCAGTGGTTTTGTTTTGTTTATTTTTTTTAACCTTGAAAATGTCAAGGGTAGTTTTCTTTTTTTAAGGCAACTTCAATCACCTTGTACTCAGAAACCGCAAGTATAGATAGAAGAATTTATTGCAGCCCAGCTTTGTCTAAAGATACACACTAGAAATAGAAAGCAACGTAAGCATTATAAAAAATAAGTAAGGAAATTAGGTTAGTATATAAAGTATTTTGCTATAAGTAAGATGGTATACTCTGGGACATATGTTAGTTTCCTATTGCTGCTGTAGCAAATTACTACAAATTTAGTGACTGTAGTTGTTAAGATTGTGTGTCAACTCGGCTGGCCTGGTTGAGTGGCTGGACAGCTGGATGTAGTATTCCCCATGATGAGACTGGCAATAAACTCCATGGTGGGATCTACCACAAGCAGCTGAGTAGCTGCTTTAGGGATATGGTCTGCTTCCCATATAGAAGAAACAGCTTTGGGAATGGTCTCTAGCTTATGGCATGCTTAAATCCTGCATGTAGCCGTATTATTGTTCATCAGCCTGCTGTGCTGACCTTGGGACTTTCAATGGACTTGAATTAATGGCCTGTCGTGTGGTTTGGTAACATTGGGACTGGGCCTTGTTACTTGTTGACCTTGGATTTGTCAGCCTCAGCAGTTAGCAGCTGTCTGAGTGAAGAAAAGCCTCTAGCTTCAATGGGCTGGGAACAGGAGGCAGAGCTGAAGCCCAAGGTTGAGAGGCTTTCACCCAGTCCATAGTTCCTGGTACTTTCAACTCAGACTTAAAGCCTCCAAACTGTAAGAGAATAAACTCCTGTTTGTTAAAGCCATCTCATTTGTGGTATGTTCTTGTCAGGGAGGCACTAGGTAACCAAAACAGTAAATTAAAACAGCACAAAATTATATTGTAGCTCTGGATGTCAGAAATCCTAAAATCCAAGGGGAAGGGCACCACTTTAAGTTAACAGCCACAGCCATTTAATGAATGTGTTCTCTGGTTGCCCATCATCATTGTCCATTGCCCCTCAGAGGCCAACTTCTAAACACTGTTAGATTTTCCTAAAACATACTTTGAATATTACCTATCCTTAAAAATATTCAACAGATCTTTCTTTAAAGAAAAAAAAAAGGTTACAGTATAGCATTCAGAGCCCTCCATTGTTGTTGATAAGATCACTCTTCTCCAGCCTTCATATCTCCACCAACAGGGGTTCAGAACCCCAGATGCTCAGGATAAGACCTCATTTTCCATTCCCCAGGTGCTCTTTTATAGGCATTAAGAGTAAACTTAGCACTTCTGAGTGTTCTAGGACTCAAGGGAAGGAGCCATGGAGTTCTCCAGTGCTGTGTTGGAGGCTGCCCTGTCATGGCCTCCATAACTGGCAGGGGTGAGATGGCCCTAGGATTCTGTAGGTTTTTGCAGACCACATACTTTCTTCCTGCACATCAAAAACAGCCTCATCACCTCTATCAGTCTTGAGATCATCAGGACTAATCTAATTTTACCCTTTAACTTTTTTTTTTTCGTGATTTGGGTGAAAGTTTACAGAACAAATTCACTTTCCATACAGCAGTTCAATACACTTGGTCTCAAGACATTGACTACAATTTACCACAATGCAACAACTCTCCTCCTGTTGTTGTTGTTACGTGCCATCGAGTCGGACCTGACTCATAGTGACCCCTCCTTGGGTTTCCAAGGCAGTATCACTACAGAAGTACATTGCCCCATCTTTCTTCCGAGTAGTGGCCAGTGGATTTGAACCGCCAGCCTTCTGTTAGCAGTCAAGTGCTTTAGGCACTATGCTAGCAGAATTACCTCTTACCTGTGCCCTTCCTTCCATGCATTCCTGCCTCCCAAGCTGTCTCCCTGTGCATACACAACCCTTCTATTCTCCCATGATTGTTCTAAGGCATTATTTACCTAGTGTAAATGTTTATGTCATATGTCTGTCTTTTGTTTGGCTGGAAGCTACTGGAGTGGGTTCAATTCCAGATCTGAATGGGAGCTAGGGGCCATAGTCTCAAGGGTTCCATCAGGCTCTATCAAACCAGCAAACCTAGTTCTCCTTTTTTTTTTTTTTTTT
>NW_006921758.1:2624598-2631809 GCF_000298275.1 Orycteropus afer afer | reverse complement strand
TTAGCACTTTGAACTTGGAGTTAAAGCCTCCCAATTGTAAGAATAAACTCCTATTTGTTAAGGCCATCCCATTTGAGGTATATTCTTGTCAGAGCGGCACTAGGTAACTAGAACATGGACTAATACGATATTTGTCCTTCTGTGATTGACTTATTTCACTCAGCATAATGACCTTCAAGTTCATCCATGTTATGTGGTGTTTTGCCGATTCTATGTTATTCTTTAGGGTTGCATGGTATTCCGTTGTGTGTATGTACCATAGTTTGGTTATCCATTCCTCAGTTGATGGACACTTAGGTTGTTTCTATCTTTTGGCTATTGTAAATAACACTGCAATGAACATGAGTGTGCATATATCTGTTCTTGTCCAGGCTCTCATTTCTTTAGGGTATATACCTATTAGTGGAATGGCTGGGTCAAATGGAATTTCTAATTCCAACTTTTTAAGGAATCGCCATACTGCTTTCCACAGTTGTTGTACCATTTTACAGTGCCACCAGCAGTGTACGAGGGTCCCAATCTCTCCACATCCTTGCCAGCATTTGTTATTTTCTGTCTTGTTGACCTTTGCTACTAATGCTGAGGCAAGATGGTATCTCATTGTTGTTTTGATTTCCATCTCCCTAATGGCTAATGATCGTGAGCATTTCTTCATATGTTTGTTGGCTGCCTGAATATCCTCTTTGGTGAAGTGTCTATCCATGCCTTCTGCCCATTTTTCAATTGGATTATTTGTCTTTTCGTTATTGAGGTGTTGGAGTTTCCTATAAATTCTAGAGATAAGTCCCTTGTCAGATAAGTTATTGCCGAATATTTTTTCCCAATAAGTAAGTTTTCTTTTGACTCTTTTGGAGAAGTTTTTGGAAGCACATAAAAATTTGATTTTGAGAAGGTCCCATTCATCTAGTTTCTCTTCTGCTGTTTGTGCATTTTGGGTTATGTTTGATAGGCTATTTATGCCATATATTGTTGTTGTTGTTGTTATGCACTGTCGAGTCGGCCCTGACTCATAGTGAGCCCTCCTTGGGTTTCTGAGGTAGTATCACTAGGGAAGTAGATTGCCCAACCTTCCTTCCGAGGAGTGGCTGGTGGGTTTGAACCACCAGCCTTCTGGTTAACAGTCAAGTGCCTTAGGCACTATGCTACCAGAACTCCTATGCCATATATTAGGACCCCTAAATTTGCCCCTAGTTTTTCCTTGAGGAACTCTACAGTTTTAGGTTTTACATTTAAGTCTTTGATCCATCTGGAGTTTGTTTTTGTGTATGGTATGAGGTACAGATCTTGTTTCATTTTTTCTGCAACGAATCTCCAGTTTTGCCAGCACCATTTATTAAACAAACATTCTCTTCTCTATTGAATGGATTTTGGGTCTTTGTCAAATATCAGCTGACCATAGGTCGATGGATCTATTTCTGGGTTCTCAATTCTATTCCATTGGTCTACATGTCTGTCATTGTACCAATACCAGGCAGTTTTGACTACTGTGGCTGTATAACAGGTTTTGGGATCTGGCAGTGTGAGACCTCCTGCTTTGTTCTTCTTCTTCAATAGTGTTCTGCTTCTCCAAGTTCTCTTTCCTTTCCATATAAAGTTGTTGTGTTGTTGTTATGTGCTGTCGAGCCGGACCTGACTCATAGCGACCCCTCCTTGGGTTTCTGAGGCAGTATCACTACAGAAGTAGATTGCCCCATCTTCCTTCCGAGGAGTGGCTGGTGAGTTTGAACCGCCAGCCTTCTGGTTAGCAGTCAAGTGCCTTAGGCACTATGCTACCAGTGGTCCCCCATATAAAGTTAGTGATTGGTTTTACCATATCCTTAAAAAATGTTGATGGGATCTGGATTGGGATTGCACTGAATGTATAGATTGCTTTGGGTAGAATTGACATTTTCACAATGTTCAATCTTCCTATCCATGAGCATGGTATGTTCTTCCATTTATGGAGATCTCTTATGGCTTCTTGAAGTAGTCTTTTATAGTTTTCTTTGTACAGGTCTTTTGTGTCCCTGGTAAAATTTATTCCAAAGTTTTGTTTTTTTTTTTGGTAGCTATTGTAAATGGTAGGTGCTCTTTTAGCATAGTGCCTAAGGCACTTGACTGCTAACCAGAAGGCTGGTGGTTCAAACCCACCAGCCACTCCTCAGAAGGAAGGTTGGGCAATCTACTTCCATATGATACTGCCTCAGCAACCCAAGGAGGGGTAGCTATAACAACAACAACATTGTAACTGGTATTGATTTCCTTATTTCCTTTTCAGCAATCTCTTTGCTGGAGTAGAGGAATCCAATAGATTTTTGGATGTCGATCTTGTATCCTGCCACAATGCTAAATCTCTCAATTAGGTCCAGTACCAGTAGATTTTTTACTGAGTCTCTTGGGTTTTCTAGGTATAGGATCATATCATCAGCAAATAGGGGTAGTTTGATTTCTCCCTTACCAATTTATATGCTTTTGATTTCCCTTTCTTGCCTTATTGCCCTGGGTAGGACTTCCAGTACAATGTTGGATAGATGTGATGATAGAGAGCATCCTTGTTTGGTTCCTGTTTGCAAGGGGAATGGTTTCATTCTCTCTCCATTGAGAATAATGTTGGCTGTTGGTTTGGCATATATGCTCTTTATGATGTTAAAGAATTTCACTTCTGTTCCATGACTTCTGTAGCTGTGTTGGTTTTTGGACTATGTCATCTTTCATATTAATGGTCAGTTGTTGTTTGCTATTATTGGCTCTCTGATCAAAGGACTCCCTTTAGTATCTCTTGTGAGGTTGGTCTGGTTTTAACAAATTCCCTTAATTTCTGCTTATTGGGAAATCTCCTAATTTCACTATCATATTTGAGGGGCAATTTTGCTGGGTATATAATTCTTGGTTGGAAATTTTTTTCTTTCTTGGTTTTATATGTATAATCCCATTGCCTTCTCACTTGCATGATTTCTGCTGAGAAATCAGTGCTTATTCTTATTGGTTGTCCTTTGTAAGTAACTTTTTGTTTTTCTTATGCTGCTTTCAGGATTCCTTCTTTGTGTTTGGTTTTGATGAGTTTGATGATTATATGTCTTGGTGATTTTCTTTTGGGGTTTATCCTATTTGGGGTTAGTTGGACTTCCTGAATGGATATATACTCATCTTTCATCATATAAGTGAAGGTATCTTCCATCAAATCTTGGACAATTTTCTCAGTGGTTTTATTTTTCTCTTCTTGTTCTAGAATTCCAATGACACATAGGTTATTCCTCTTGATAGTATCCCACATGAATCTTAGGCTTTCTTCATTTTGTTTTGATCTTTTTTTCTGATTGATTCTTTTCCAAAGAAGTATTCAGGTATTTTTCTTCAATCTCATTAATTCTGTCTTCTATTGATTCAGTTCTACTCATCTGCCCTTTCAAATGTTAATCTATTTCTAAAAATTTAGTATTAATCCTCTGGACTTCTATCTCTAGATTTTTTATAATTTCTAATTTTTCATTTTGTTCTTGTATTTTCTTCCAAAATTTTTCTAGGGTTTTGTCTGTGTTTTCCTTTATTTTGTCTGTGTTTTCCTTGATCTGTCTCTCAATCTTCTGAAGGTACCTAAATATAATTCTTTTGAATTCCTTATCAGGAAGTTCCAATGCTGCTTGTTCCTCAGTGTTGTGTTCTGGGTCTGTATCTTGCTCCCTTGTTTCTACCACTTTATCTTGTTTCTTTGTGGGGATTGTAATGGTCTGTTGTCTCTAAAACATTGTGAAGTTGTTGTATTTAGATCTCTGTTAACTGTTCATGAAGAGCAGTAAGGGTGAGTCAGGCTCTTCTTGATGGTCATTTATCATTGGCCAGTTGGTGGAGAAGAAGGTGGTGGCTCTCACTCAGTAAGTGGACTGCAGAAGTTGCAGGTGTGGTCGTGTTGTAAGGGCACAGTTGCTATCTCCCACCCAGTTAGGCAAAAAAAAAAAAAAAAAAAAGATTAAAAAAACATCAAGAAAGAAAAAGCAAGTGGACAAAAAACACACGGCATAAACACACAGGAACAATCACCAAAGAAAGGAAATAGAAAAGAAAAGAAAAGAAAAGAAAAGAAAAAAACACACTATCTGGGGAGAGGCAATAAGAGAAAAAAGGTAGAGTAGGAGAATAATGAAGAAAAACATGGAAAAAATGCAAAAACAAAAACAAGAAGCAGGCTTAACCACAAGAATGAAAAAAAAAAAAAAAAAAATTGGAACCAGGACCAAGGAAGAGAGAAAAAGCTGAAAACTGTAACCTGGGAAGGGAAGAATAAAGAATAATAATAATTTTAAAACAGACAAAAACAAACTAAAAAGAAAAGGAAAAAAAAAAAAAATCTGGGCAGGGCAGGGCACTCAGGCTCTCTTCAAGCACACAGACTGGGATGGAATTCCTGCCAGTCCAGAAGGTGGGTGGGAGTGAGGGATGTCCATATCTCCATTCACCAAGAGGGTGTGGGGTATAAGAGTAACAAGGGGAATATAGCACCTTTCCAGTAGTTGGCATCTGAAATGTTCTTGTTGTTCCTGGCAAATGGAGCCTATTCTTAAGTCCCTGGAATCTGGGAGAATGCTGTTGCTTTAAATATCCAAAATGGTTCAACAGCTTGTAAACATTCAAAATGGCTGTGCCCTCTGGACAGGAAAAAGTCCACAGCTTAGCCTGCCTTCCTCTTCACTGCTTCTGCTTTTATTCACCAGCCACCAGTGCGGTCCTCTGTGCAGTCCCTGGTTAGCAGGGCTGATTTTTAGGTTAATTCTTAGGTCCTAACACACTTGGCAATATCTAAGTTGTCTGTGCTGTCAGGATGCTGACAGACTGCAGCTCCATATGTCTCCTTTTTTTTGGTGTTTTCATGCAAATTCTTCTATTAATTGGAGTTGAGTCCCCTTCTATATCCTTCCCTTCAAAGCTCAGGTATCCAGGATTATCTTCTGTATCTGTGTTAATTGGTTCCCCTTTTCTTTGTTGAAGAGGGTCTGTGCAATCTTTCTGCCTATTCCGCCATCTTACCAGAACTCTAATTTTACCCTCTAACTTTAACATGGGGAAGGTATTCCCATGACTCACACTTGATTCCCCTATAGCTCTGTAACCCTTTCATGACTCCATCTCCCATCTTTCTCCAATACCTACAACTGATAATCATCCAATAGCAAAATCCCTTATAACATCAACCTCTTCTCTGAATCATTCCTCACTTCTAGCTCTAGCTAAATGCTGCTTCTCCTCTAATGACTCTGCTGCTTCTTTGCATTGATACCTGTTTTCTCTCTTACATTGTTGTGTGGAGGTAGGTTAGATGTCCTTGGGTCTTTTTGCTACTTCTAAATCTTCCTTTAGAAGATTTAGAAGTAGGAACTCTGGTAGCATAGTGCCTAAGGCACTTGACTGCTAACCAGAAAGCTGGCAGTTCAAACCCACCAGCCACTCCTCGGAAAGTTGGGCATTCCTACTTCCGTAGTGATACTGCCTCGGAAACCCAAGGAGGGGTTGCTATGAGTTGGGCAGACTCGATGGCAAATAACAACAACAAATCTTCCTTATACCTAATTATAAACTCCACCTTTGAGTCTGAAGTCATTAAAACACATTGCCTATTATCTCCCTGAGTTCCTGGCTCACTGTCAATGACTCCAACATGGTTCTGTCATAATTTTTGTTGATTTTATTATTTGTGAGGACAAACCTTCAATTCCTAGGTCTTCAGAGACTTACCTCCTCTATTACAGTAATCAGCTCACTTGTCATAGCCTAAATGTGTCATTACAAATAATGGCAATACCTCTATATTTCAATTTGAGGTTTTCATTCTCTGATCACCACCTCTGAAATTCCCAGCTCACTCCCAAGTCCAAAACTCCTTCTTCCCTACATGCTCTGCATATAATGATTTTATCAATTTTTACATTGTGCTTTACCCCCTTCATGTCTCCACATTCCACCCTTTGTACTTTATATTGTGGACTGATGTTGGGAGTGGCAAAAAGAAATGGGACTAGGATGTTCTTGCAAATATTTGTTTAGCATTTGTTTGAGAAGGAGGCTATTACTATGTGGGGTAAGAGCAGTAGAAAAAAAGCTTATTCCCTGCCTGTCCTCCATTGCCCAGGAATCCCATTTGGCATTAAACATGTATACCTCACAGAGGAGAAACAAAGCTTTTCAGCAAGCTGGATCTTTAGGGAGAAATTTAATGATCTCTGATAGTCATATGTACTTTCTTGAGTTGGGGGGAGTTACATTCCATCCTAACAGGCTTGAGTTTCTAACTACATACAATCCTCTCTCTGAGGGAATTCTGGAAAGGACTCTTTTCTCCAGTGATTGTGTGAAATTCCAGGGATACCTTATGGATTTAAGTCCTTGGCTGTGGCAAAGTTGCCTACCCATGAGTTTGTCTTGGTGTTACAAAGGAGGTGACATTTGAACTTAGTTTTTAAGGATTAGAAGGACTTTGCCAGAAGTGACAGAAGAATTCTCACTGGCAAGAAAGATAATTACGGGTAACGTTTTTCCTGCTTCATAATATTTAGGGAAATTTAGACCTCTATTCTCATATTGTCATACATTGTAAATTTATGGCTCAAAGTAAATATGATTAACTAGATAAAACCCAACTTTATAAATCAACTTTGTGTGTGTGTGTGTGCAAAGTAAATATTTTTAAGAAGGAGGTTTGATTTATTTACATTTTTAATTAAAAGAAAATTACAGATAAAAGATGCTATACCACTCATCTTCCTAGGAAAAGAAAATATTGCAATGTAATTAAAAGGATGCCTCAAATTATAATTAGATTTGAAATTTAATTATGACTAAAATACTTCATCCTTATGCACACTAACACCTTGTTGATACATAACCTTTAAAGTATTTTTATTATATTTACTCTAAGATCTTTATCTGTGGAGTAAATAAGATTCTTAGGTTTCTTAAGAAGTATTAGAGTTTAGTACCAAATAAATGTGCTGTATTTTTTTCTAGAAAAAAAGTACTATGTCCTAGATGGCCTATTTTCACTATTGCTGATTATTATTGCAACTTCCAGTCAAAAAACATTCAAATATCTCTAGCAGGGATGGGTTAGTCTAATAACAACTTTCTTGACTAGGGAGAGCATCCTTTGGTTCATACCTGATAGAGTTAAAGCATAGGTACTGAAACAAGGCAGGCTTGTGCTTACTCACTGATCTGCACTGAACACGTTCCCTTGTTACCCT
>NW_006921758.1:2618070-2620788 GCF_000298275.1 Orycteropus afer afer | reverse complement strand
GGGATCGGGCAGTGTTTCGTTTTGCTGTGCATGGGGTCGCTATGAGTCGGAAACAACTCGACGACACTTAACAACAACAACAAGAGTTACTATCTTCCAAGTTGATAGGACTAAGGAATTCCAGTACATATTTAGAAATCACATTTTTTAGAAAGAAAAGTTGTTGATGCAATGTAAACTGTAGATATTAATCCGTTACAGCTACTTCATGGAATCTCTCCTACAATGTGCTCTGGTTAAATATATTTGCTATAATTAACTTCCTGTGGCACCATTTGACACTTCTTGCAGCTTAGAAACAATAACTTTCATGGTAAAAATGATTTAGCTATAACATAATGTGCTCTTCTAGAAATGTTTTGAGATAAAGATCCTTAATATGCAAATATTATTAGCTTGATTTGGAAAATATTGTGTGAAAAAAACTACTTGAAGAATTGCCACTTTACCTTATTCAACATAAAAGTTCTTAGTTCCTGAGTAAAAATATGAATTCATAGTCTTTGTGAAAAACCTTATTTTAAAATACTAATTAGCCAATTAAATAATTCAATAAATGTACTTTGGAAACTTATTATTTGGTTGACATTTCCTAAATTTTGTATAGAATAGGATGGCTATATTTTAGCTACAGTTGCTAAATTGATTGGTCTTCATGGAAGTAAAAATAAAGAGCTTGTTTTTGTAAATTCGGGGGGGAAAAAAAAACAACAACAAAATTTTATCATCTAAAACAGATTCATTTTCAGTTTACAGGAGTTTGAATTTACACGTGTTACTTAGCCCCTCCTTGCTGAACCAATTTTCATCAGACAACTTCTGCTCCTAGATGAACTAAATTTCTACAAATGGCCTGCTTCTGTGCTCCTCTATATAGGCAAACCCTCATTGAAGTCCTTATCTCTTTTGAAGACACTTCAAAGGTCCATTGAAATCCAAAACTTTCCTTGAAGTTAAGTCAAGTTTTACCTGTTTTAGGGCTGCAGGATTTCATCCAGAAAAACCTAGGTGGTTAACAAGGAACGAACATGTTAACCTGGTTGGATTTCATCACAAGTGGAATTTGGTCTGACAATTTTGGCTCTGTTAGGGAGTTTAAAGCATATTCAGCTGTGGAAATGATAAAAGGATTCCCCTACCTGGCTTTACAGCACAATAGCTGAAAGACCAGCAGGTATTTCCAAGCAAATTTTAGTGCATATCCCAAACTGCTACACCAGCTGGATCTTCAGGGAATGAAATAATCCTGCTGTTAAAGCATTTAAATCCAGCCAAAGTCATTGACAGTAAAAATCCAGGTGGCTATGCAAATTGGTCATTTCCTTAAATAGTAATTTGAGTTCCACTAGGTGAGCCTCTGCTAATAATGACAACCAACATCTGTGTAGCTTGTTTCACTTCACAGCGCAACTTTTATGTATATTATCTCAATTAGTCTTTACTAAAACCTGTTGGATGAAGAAATGGAAGTTCAAAGAGATTAAGTGACTTGCCCAAGGTTATGCATGTAGTAAGTCATGAGTCAGAATTTGAACCCAGACACAGGGACACAGTGGGCTTTCCATTAGACTATGAGTGCCTGCTAGTATGGATGATTATGTGGTAGTATGGATGATTATGTCTTGAATCAAAGAAACAAGAGCTGCTTCATCTTTTTAGGGGTCTTATTTCTACAGATCCCGTTTTGAAAATAGAATATATTTCCAGCTCTGGGTTCATATTACTAAACCTTCTGATTTTTCAAGAAAAGCTGAAATTCTTATTTTTATGAAAAATATAATTTTTAAATGTTGAAAGCTGTGTTAATATGGATCATTGTTTGCAACTCTTTATTCCTTTCTATAGTAGAATGATACAGCCATATCCTTTGCTATGTAACTTAGTACTTCCCAGTAGAACATAGTACTTGTCATTAGCTCAATTGGTTTTGGATTTGGCCAGCTGATCTGGATTGTCCAGTGAAATGTGGGGAAAAAGAGCTGAGGCTTTACAAAACCCAAAACAAAACAAAACAAAAAACCTCACTGACTTAGAGTCATATCTGACTCTTAGCAACCCCTCCTTGGGTTTCCAAGGTGGTATTACTATGGAAGTCGATTGCCCAACTTTCTTGCTTTAAGAAGCACCTTTTATTTCCTGTCTTGTGCTTCTACCTTTACATCGAGAAAGGCTCATTCTGCAGTTCCAGACTGAGGGGACTTGTGGAGAAGACTTTAACCCTACCTGCTGCTTAGAGACGGGCTCACTCAGTCCTAGCAGATCCCAGTAGATTCCTGCTGAGCCCAGCAGAGACCCAGCCTCCAGGTAGAATTGTGAGTAAGAAATGAATATTTGTGGTTATAAACCGTTTAGATGTGTTTGTTTGTTTTGCAGCAGTATTATAGCTAAAGCAGACAAAAGGTTTTTAAAACAATATTGCACCTCAAACTAAGTACATCTATAGATTGGATGCAGCCTGTGGGCCACTGGCCTGAGTTTGTGAGATGGGTATCTGGAAGTATATTTGCCAATCCCAGTATTCAGTTCTCTGGAGAAAGTTATACCAAATGCTGGATGTGTAGACTATTTAGAGCAAAGAAGTTGTTAATTTAAGGGCTGATACCTAAACAACTTAGGAGCTCTGGTAGCATGGTGGCTAAGACACTTGACTGCTAACCAGAAGGCTGGCGGTTCAAACCCACCAGCCACTCCTCAGAAGGAAGGTTGGGCAATCCTACT
>NW_006921758.1:2614533-2617760 GCF_000298275.1 Orycteropus afer afer | reverse complement strand
AAGGTTGGGCAATCCTACTTCTGTAGTGATACTGCCTCGGAAACCCAAGGAGGGGTCGCTATGAGTTGGGGCTGACTCGACGGCAAACAACAACAACAACAACATTTTCCTTTGTCAGCACTATTTTATATATAGGGGCTTAATTCCTTAGAGAAGATGGCACTTGTTTTCTAACATCCATGTTTATTGCAGACAAACATTTTCAGAGTCCCTGAAAAAAGATAGTAGGCTTTCATTTTTGAAGAGGGATCTTAATTATTACAAAAAATATCCTATGCTTACTAGGTCTTGAAAAATGCAGTCATTTATTTTACAGATTAAATACCACCTGAAGGAAGTAAGATTTATTCTTCTGCAGAATTCAGAAAGAAATCAGTACAGTACATGCACATAGTAGTGAGAATCTGAGTATTCTATAATTGAAGAGATATAAACTTGCAGATACTCCAGTTGTAGATGGTAAGACTGAGTGAGAGAGGGTCACATCAGATCTTCTGGAATAGGTCATCTCTCTCCAAACTAAGCCTTCTATACCTAAGAGCAGTTGTGCACACTGTCTAGTTTATGCAGCAATAGATCCTCCAACTGAGCTGTCTTGTTGTTATAAATGTACAGTGTTATGCAGAACACATTGAACAAAGATATAGTCCTTGGTGATGCTCATTTTCCCCAGGCTAATACACTGTAGTGTACCTGTTTTTCTAAACTTAGAGCAATGGATTTAGTACAAGAGTCAGTAACCCAGGCTACCATGTGGATCATGCTAACTGGTCATCCTTAGACCAGTTAGTTATTGTCTCACTATTCAAAAGATTATTTCATTTTTCTTGTGTTAAGTGCTACTAAGGAGAAATACAGACTGCTGTTATTAGAAATCTCAACTAGAATGTGACATCAAGGAAAGATCACTGAATAAATGACATTTAAATTGACATTTGAAGGAAGGGTGAGTGATATTTTGCCTGGGAAAGAAAGGTACTGTTGGGGAATGCCAGAGAGATGGAGTTAGAGAGAGAGGGAGAGAAAGAATATAAATTTGAAGTTCTATGCTAATATTATTTAAGAAGGTTACAAATACCTTTGAAAAATACCCCATGAGATTCTAGTCTCTTTCTCATCCCTAATTCAGAAACAGTATTCTGTACAATGAACAGAAAAAAGCATTTGAAAAGGTTAAATATTGTTGGACAAAGTGGAAAGTAAAATCAATAAGCATTATGGTTAAGAGTTTGGAAATGAGTGTCAAATAGACCTGGTTTGAATCACAGTTCTCTACTCACTGGCTTTGTGACCTGAGGCAAGTTACTTATTTAACCTCACCAACCTTCATTTTTTCATCTGCAAAACTGGGAAAATAATGCATATCTCACAGTGTTCCTGTAAGGATGAAATGGATCAATATATATAAACTGTTGATAACATTGTGACTGCCAGGCTCCACTTATTCCAGCATTGGAAACAGAAGATTATGTTGATGGGATGGCATCATCATCACTTCAGGGCAGAATTGATGGGAGTTTTAGATGGTGACAATATTATATTTGTAATCATCTCTGGTAGCATAGTGCCTAAGGCACTTGACTGCTAACCAGAAGGCTGGCGGTTCAAACCCACCAGCCACTCCTTGGAAGGAAGGTTGGGCAATCCTACTTCCGTAGTGACACTGCCTCAGAAACCCAAGGAGGGGTCGCTATGAGTCGGGGCTGACTCGATGGCAAATAACAACAACAACAATGCATGTATATAATCAACTTATTTTTAAAGAATTAAAACCTCTTCTTAAAGTTATCTCATTTGCCCTTAAGTGAGTGAAGGTTACAAGAAAGAGGCAGTTTACCAGTAACTTAGAGGACTCTCTGGGGGAAGCTGAAATTTATAACCATGAATGATTGGGATGCCCTATTCTTTCAGTTCCTAGGTTAGTTCTAAATGTGCTGGCATTATCAAATTAGGGTTTGATTCTTTAAATGTGTTTTTCTCAGTTGTAGAAGGCTTCTTGAGGATAATATCAGGCCTTATAAAGTTGTCTCTCTCTTATAAGGGAAAGGAATTGAGAAGACCTAATACTAAGAGAGGGAGCTCTGGTGGCATAGTGCCTAAGACATTTAACTGCTAACCAGAAGGCTGGTGGTTCAAACCCACCAGCCACTCCTCAGAAGGAAGGTTGAGCAATCTACTTCCGTAGTGATATCACCTCAGAAACTCAAGGAGGGGTCGCTATGAGCGGGTCTGACTTGACAGCAGAGTTTCACATACTATAAGATGTTAATCATTTAAACCACTAATTATGCTGAAGAAATGGTGAAGTAAAAGAACTGAACAGATTTCAAAGGCCAGTGCAAGAGGACAAAGTAAAATATTATAATGAAATGTGCAAAGAACTGGAGTTGGAAAATCATAGAGAAAGAACACACGTAGCATTTCTCAAGCTTAAGGAACTGAAGAAACACTCAAACCTTCAAGTTGCAATATTGAAGGATTCTATTCCAATCTAATTTTTTTTTTTTTTATTGTGATTTGGGTGAAGATTTGCAGAGCAAATTCACTTTCCATACAGCAGTACACATACACTTTGTCTCAAGACATTGACCACAATTTACCACAAAGCAACAGCTCCCCTCCCACTTCCTCCCCATAGTTACCTCTTCCCAGTGTCCATCCCTCCATGCACTCCTGCCCCCTGTGCATAGGCAGCCCTTCTTTCTCAATGATTGCTCTCTCCAAGGAGTGTATCTACCTCAGGTAAATGTTCAACTCATATGTCTGTCTTGTTTGGCTGGAAACCACAGGTGTGGGTTCAATTCAGACCTGAAGGGCAGCTAGGGGCCTTAGTCTCAGTGGTTCCACCAGGCTCTATCGGACCAGCAAAACTGGTCCCCCCCCCCTTTTTTTTTTCCCAAATGATTTTGAGTTTTGTTCTACATTGTTCTCCCTCTCTATCACATAGATCCCCTTCCAAGTGGATGACAGTGGTAGCTGGGCACCATCTAGTTCTTCTGGTCTCATAGTCATATAGGCTGCAGATTGGATTGTGTACCAGTCACTAGGACTAATTGTTTCCATGAATTTTGGTTTTCTTCATTCTTCTTTGGTCTGGAATTTTGGTTTTCTTCATTCTTCTTTGGTCTGGACGAGGAGAGACTCATCATTGCATCTAGATGGCAGCTTGCTAGCTTTTAAGATCCCAGTCGCTACTCACCAAAGTAGAAGGTGGAACAATGTGTTGT
>NW_006921758.1:2604526-2612713 GCF_000298275.1 Orycteropus afer afer | reverse complement strand
CAGGATTCTGTCTTTGTCTTTGGTTTTGATGAGTTTGATGATGATGTGTCTTGGTGATTTTCTTTTGGGGTCTATCCTGTTTGGGGTTCATTGGACCTCCTGAATGGTTATATTCTCATCTTTCATCATGTCAGGGAAGTTCTCCTCCAACAAATCTTGGACAATTTTCTCAGTGGTTTTATTTTTCTCTTCCTGTTCTGGAATTCCAATGATACATAAGTTATTCCTTTTGATGTTGTCCCACATAAACATTAGGCTTTCTTCATTTTGTTTCAATTCTTTTTCTGATTGATCCCTTTTCAAAGAAGTATTCAGGTATTTGTCTTCGATCTCATTTATTCTGTCTTCCATTGCATCAATTCTTGTCCTTTGTCCTTCCAATGTGTTATCTATTTCTGACAATTTAGTATTAATCTTCTGGATTTCTGTCTGTAGATTTTGTATCATTCCTAATTTTTCATTTATTTTGTAATTTTGTTCTTGTATTTTCTTCCAAAATTCTTCTAGGTTTTTTTCTGTGTTTTGTTTGGTCTGTCTCTCAATCCTTTGAAGATACCTAAAGATAATTGTTTTGAATTTGTTATCAGAGAGTTCCAATGCTGCTTTTTCCTCAGGGATGTGTTCTGTGTCTGTATCCTGCTCCCTTGTTTCTACCTCTTTATCTTGCTTCTTTGTGTGGACTGTGATGGTCTGTTGTTTCTGAGGCATTGTGGTGTTGTTGTATTTAGATCTGTGTTAACTGTTTGTGAAGAGCAGCCAAGGGTGATTCAAGCTCTTCTTGGTGGTTTTTTATTGTTGGCTCGTTGGTGGAGAAGGAAGTGGTGGCTCTTGCTCAGTAAGTGAAGTTGCAGGAGGTGTGGGTGTAGCTGTGTCTTATGGAGACTGTTGCTTGCAGTCTCCCACTCAGACAAAAATTACAACTGAATAACCATCAAAAAACTAAAAGCACCTGGACAAAAAATACACCATGTAATCACACAGGAACAGTAACCAAAAAAGAAAAAAGGGAAAAAGAAGACACAAAAAATAAGAAAACCTGCAATATCTGGGCATAGCACACTAAGAGGAAAAAGGTAGAGAAGGAAAATAATGAAGAAAACAATGGGAAAAATGCAAAAAGGAAAACAAGGAATGGGGTTAACCACAAGAAAAAAAGGGGGAAAAAAAGAAAAACTTTAAAAAAAAAAAATTTCAACCAGGAACAGGGAAAAGAAAAAACAGCTGAAAACTAGGAGCTGAGAGGGGAAGAATAAAGAAAACAGTAAAAAGGACAAAAGTATTAATAATAATAGTAGTTTTAAAAGAGACAAATACAAGCAAACTAAGCACCAGAAAAAAGAAAGTGAAAAAGAAAAAATAATAAAAGAGAAAAAAAATCAGTGGAGGGCAGGGCAGGGCATCCAGGCTCCATTTGAGCATCCAGACTGGGATGGAGTTTCTGCAGGCCCAGAAGATGGGTGGTAGTGGGGGATGGCTGCACCTTCATTCACCAAGCGGGTGTGGGATATAAAAATAACAACAGGAATATTGTACATTTTCAATCATGCAGTTCCAGGTCCGGAGTGTCCTTTGGGTTGCTGGAAAGCAGAACCTATTCTTAAGCCCCTGGAATCTGTGAGAGCACTGTCTCTTTAAATATCCAAAATGGTCAAGCTGCTTGTAAACATTCAAAATGGTCACACCCTCTGGACACGCAAAAGTCCTCAGCTCAGCTGCCTTTCTCTTCACCTTCTCTGTTTATTCCCCAGCCACCAGAGCAGTCCTCTGTGCAGTCCCTGGCTAGAAGGGCTGATTTTTAGGTTAAATCTTAGGTCCTACCACCATTTGGGAATCTCCAAGTTGTCTGTGCCGTCAGGCTCACTCAGGATCGCTGCCAGACTGCAGCTCTGTCTGTCTCCTTTTTTTGGTATTTTCATGTAAATTCTTCTGCTATTTGGGGTTTAGTCCACTTCTATATCCTTTTCTTCAAGGATCAGGCATCCAGGATTATCTTCTGTGTCTGTGTTAATTGGTTTCTCTTTTCTTTGTTGAAGAGGGTCTGTGCAGTCTTTCTGCCTATTCCGCCATCTTATAGGAACTCACACATAATCTATTCTGATCTATCGATTCAAGTTGCAATATTGAAGGATTCTATTTGAAAATATTGAATGATTCAGGAAGCATCAAAAGAAGGTGGAAAAAATATGCAGTCACTGTACCAAAAATAATCAGTTGGCGTTCAATCATTTCAGGAGGTAGCATATGATCAAGAACTGATGGTATTGAAGGAAGAAGTTCAATCTGAACTAAAGGAATTGGCAAGAACAAGGCTCCAGGAATTGATAGAAACTCAATGTTTCAACAAATGGATGCAGCACTGGAGGCACAAACTCATTTATGCCACAAAATTTGGAAGACATCTACCTGGCCAAAAGACTGGAAGAGATCCATATTTGTGCCCATTCCAAAGAAAGGTCATCCCACAGAATGTAGAAATTATCAAACAATACCATTAATATCACAGGGAAGTAAAATCTTACTGAAGATAATGCAAAAACTGTTGCAGCAGTATGTTGATAGGGAACTTCCAGACATGCAAACCAGATTCAGAAGAGGATATAGAATGAAGGATATTATTGCTGATGTCAGATGCATCTTGGCAGAAAGCAAAGAATGCCAGAAGGATCTTTGCCTGTATTTTATTGACTATGGAATGGCTTTCAACTGCATGGATTATAACAAGTTATGGATAACATTGCAAAGAATGAGAATTCTGGAACTCTGAATTGTGCTCATGAGGAACCTGTACATAGATGCAGAGGCAGTTGTTCAAACAGAAAAAGGTGATACTACATGGTTTAAATCAGGAAAGTTGTGTATCAAGGTTGTATCATTTCAGCACACTTATTCAATCTATATGTTAAGCAAATAATCTGAGAAGTTGGACTACATGAAGAAGAATGCAGCATCAGGATTGGAGGAAGATTCATTAACAACCTGAGATATGCAGATGAGACAATCTTGCTTGCTGAAAGTAAAGAAAGTTTGAAGCACTTACTGATGAAGATGAAAGACTATAGCCTTCAGTACGGATTGCAACTCAATGGCAGTGGGTTTAGTTTATATGCATGTGAGAAACAAACATGCAAATGTTGTTGTTGTTATGTGCCATGAGTTGGCCCTGACTCATAGCAACCCCCCCTTGGGTTGCTGAGGCTTTATTACTATGGAAAGGAGATTGCCCCACCTTCCTTCCTAGGAGTGGCTGGTGGGTTTGAACCACCAGCCTTCTGGTTAGCAGTCAAGTGCCTTAGGCACTGTGCTGTCAGAGCTCACAACTCAACATAAAGAAGAAAAAAAAAAAAAAAAACCACCTCACAAGTGAACCTGTAAGCAACATCATGATAAATGGAGAAAAGATTATTGTTGTTGAGAATTTCATTTTCCTTGGATCCACAATCACACCTACGGTTAAGAAATCAAACAACATTTTGCACAGGGCAAATCTGTTGCAAAAGGCCACTTTAAAGTTTAAAAGTTTAAAGAGCAAAGATGCCACTTTGAACACTAAGGGGCGACTGACACAAGCTACGATATTTTCAATATTCTCATATGCATATGTAAAGATTTACAGCCTTGGAAACCCTATGGGGTTCACTATGAGTCAGAATCAACTCAATGGCAGTGGGTTTGGCTTATGTGCATGTGAGAAATGGACAATTAATAAGGGAGACTAAAGAAGGATTGATGCCTTTGAATTGTAGTGTTGGCAAAGAATATTAAATGCACCATGGACTGCTAGTAGAATGAACAAATGAGTCTTTGAGGAAATACAGCTCGACTGCTCCTTAGAAGTAAGAATGGCCAGACTTCATCTCTCATACTTTGGTCATATTGTCAGAAAGGACTAGTCCCTGCAGAAGTGTATCATGCTAGGTAGAGAAGAGGGTGAGCAAAAAAGGAGAAGACTCTCTACAAGATAGACTGGCACAGTGGCTCTGATGATTGTGAGGATAGAGTAGTCAGGTAATGTTTCATTCTCTTGTATGTAGGGTCTCCATGAGTCAAAACTGAATAGGCACTTAACAACAACAACAACTACAAATTATGCTGAAGGCAGAATAATCCATAAACACTACATTAGCTTGACTGTTGACTAATGGAGATCCTTTTAGTGGGTTGTGGAAGGTGCATAAGCTTTTGGCTGTTTTTAAGATTAAGCCTAGGTTGTTACATTAAGTATTCCTGCTTCTATAGGAGCTTCTCCTGTTCTGCATCTGTTATCCAGTCAGTGTACTTAGTTTATGTGTAGAGTGTATAGTGATTGGCTCATAGATAACCTCATAAAGGACTGAAATTAATTTAGAGTTTTAAAAATTTTAAAAATCATCCTTCCCTGGGCTAGATATTTGTAATCCTTTAATCATATATAGTAGGAGTCCCTGGGTGACACAATTGTTTATGTACTTGGCTACTAGCCAGTGGTGCAAATCTACCCAGAGGCACCTTGGAAGAAAGATCTGGTGATCTACTTTCAAAAGAGCATAGCCATTAAAAACCATATGTAGTGCAATCTACTCGGAAGCACATTGGGTCTCTATGGGACATAATTTTTTTTTTTTTGCTTTAGTCATATGCAAAAAAAAAAAAAGATGTTTCAGACCCAAAGTGATACAGTCCAAGGGGGTTTCAAAACTTTTTACTCTTGAAAGTATGCACTGATCATACATATAATAATTAGATATCCCAACAATATGCTCAAGCCCTGTTGTCTGATGATAGGAGCCTCCTTGTCTACTTGTCATGGCTCTGGTGATAGTTAAGGTTATGTGTCAACTTGGCCAGACCATAATTCTAAGTGGTTTAATCAGTTGTGATGTAGTCATCCTCCATGGTGAGATCTGATGTGATGTAATCATGTCTATGGTGAGATATGCTTTGAAGAGTCAATCAGTTGAAAGGGACTTTCCTCAGGGGTGTGGACTGCCTCTAATATGTATATGGATGTCCTAGGAAAATTCTCTGGCTTTCTGTTGGATCTGGATTCTGTGTTTAGCTTATCATCATGTGGTTTTTGGAGCTGAACAGTAGCCTGTCATTTTGCCCGCTGATCTTGGGATTGTTGCCATCATAGCCTGTGAGCCAACAATCTGCCATTCATCTGCTGAGCTTGGATTCATCATCCACTGAAGTTAGCAGCCAACTATACTGCCTGCTGATCTTGGGTTTGTCAGCTCCCACAGCTTCATGAGTCAGGAAAAGCCTCCAGCTTGATGTTTGAACCACGAACTTGGGATTTGTCAGCCTCTAGAGGAGCTCTGGTGGCGTAGTGCCTAAGGCATTTGACTGCTAACCAGAAGGCTGGTGGTTCAAACCCACCAGCCACTCCTCGGAAAGAAGGTTGGGCAATCTACTTCTGTAGTGATACTGCCTCGGAAACCCATGAGTTGGATCCAACTCAATGGAGTAAGTTTTTAAGTTTATAGCTATGTGAGCCATTTCCTTGAGATAAATCTCTCTTTCTCCCTCCCTCCCTCCACCCCCCCGTATCTGTGTGTGTGTATGTGTGTGTGTGTGTGTGTGTGTATAGGAGCTCTGGTAGCATAGTGCCTAAGGCACCTGACTGCTAACCAGAAGGCTGGTGGTTCAAACCCACCAGCCACTGCTCGGGAGGAAGGTTGGGCAATCTACTTCCATAGTGATACTGCCTTGGAAACCCAAGGAGGGGTCGCTATGAGTCGGGTCCAACTCGACGGCACATAACAACAACAACAACACACACACACACACACATATAAAGTTTTGCTTTCCAGAGAACCTAGCCTAAGATGCTCATTCATGATTAAGAATGGATAAGGACAGAAGTAGTGCCATCAGCTAAGAGCTAAGTCCTTGCAGGGAAATTTACGCCACAACTCAGCAAGCAAAGAAGGTGATCTGATGTAGTCCTCCCTTCCCTACTTTGTCTTTTTTCTTTTAATGGGTGAAAATTAGGTTCCTGTTTAACAATTTGTACACCAATTATTCAGTGATATTTGTTACATTTTTCACAATGCGTCACCATTCCTATCCATTCTGTTTCGTTTGTACTATTTCCAGTACTCTAATTTACCTGCCTTCCATCTTTGCCATTTGGTCCCATGTAGGTGATTTTTTTAAAAGAAGGTCATTACTTATGGTTGATATTCTTTATTTTATGAGTCAATCTGTTATTTAGGTAGATGATTACCTCAAGGGATAATTTTGATTTAAGGTTTGAAGCATATCTCATAGTGATAGTCTAGGGGGGGTCCTCTAGTTTCAATTGGTCCAGGAAGCCTGGACTTTTAAGGATTTGAGTTCTTTTCCAGATTTTTTCCCTATTCTATAAGGATCTATCTATTGTGGTCCTCAACAGAATGATTAGTAGTAGTAACCAGGCACCATCTTGTTTTTCTTGTTTCAGAGTAGATGAGGTCATGGTTCGTGTATGCTGTTGGTCTTGTAGACTGTTTTTCTTCTCTGAGTATTTGGTTTTCTTCTTTCTGTTTTGTTCAGATGACTTGAGACCAATAGTTGTATCTTAGATGGCCACTTGCAAGCTTTTAAGGCCCCAGACACCACTCCACACTGGGATATAGAGCATACACTTTATGAGCTATGTTATGCCAATTGACTAAGTTGCCCTACAAGACTATGATCCTAAGACTTCAAACTCAGAAAACCAGTCTCTTGAGGGGTTTGGTTATTTCTAAGAAATATCTGTAACTGTCTCCTATGTGGTTTATTACATACATAGATATATATGCATGGACACATATATGTGTATGTACATATACCTACAGATACTTCTATCTGTACACACATATTCATACTCATATACTTATTTGGCAGTTCAAACCCACCAGCCTCTCCTCGGAAGGAAGGTTGGGCAATCCTACTTCCGTAGTGATACTGCCTCGGAAACCCAAGGAGGGGTCGCTATGAGTTGGGGCCAACTCGACGGCATATGACAACAGCAACAACAACAAATACATATTTGTGTAACCATAAATATTATTTTTTGTTGTTGTTGCAAAATTTTATTTGTCATATCCTTTATCAAAAGCATCATTTTCTCTTGTGCGCTTCTTAGTGATATCTTTTTTTTAAATTATTGAGTGCTTATTATATGCTAAGCATTTTTCTTTTTTTTTTTAATTGTGATTTGGGTGAAAGTTTATAGAGCAAATTCACTTTCCATACAGCACTTCACATACACTTTGTCTCATGACATTGACTACAACTTACCCCAATGCAACAGCTCCCCTCCCACTTCCTCCCCATAGTTACCTCTTCCCTGTTTCCATCCCTCCATGCACTCCTTCCCCCTGAACTGTCTCCCTGTGCATAAGCAGCCCTTCTTTCTCCCACAGTTATTCTCTCCAAGGAGTGTATCTATCTCAAGTAAATGTTCAGATCCTATACCTGTCTTTTGTTTGGTTAGAAGCCACAGGTATGGGCTCAATACCAGACCTGAAGGGGCCATCATCTCAGTGGTTCCACCAGGCTCTATCAGACCAGCAAACTTGGTCCCCTTCCCCCCTTTTTCTTTTCCAAATGATTTTGGGTTTTGTTCCACATTGTTCTCCCTTCCTATCCAGGATCTCCTACATAGATCCCCCTCCGAGTAGTTGACAATGAATATTTGTGTTTTTGTTATTGACTTATTTCACTCAGTATTATGTCCTACATGTTAAAAGATGTTTCAAAGACTCATCATTATTCTTTTTTGCTGCATAGTATTCCATTGTATGTATGCACCACATTTTGTTTAACCATTCCTCCATTGATGGGAACTTAGGTTGTTTCTGCCTTTTTGTTATTGTGAACAGTGCTGCACTGAATACAGGTGTGTATATGTCTGTTTGTGTCACTGCTATTAGATCTCTTGGGTATATAACTAGAAGTGGGATTGCTGGATCATGAGGTATTTATATTTCTAGTATTTTGAGGAAGCGCTATACTGTTTTCCATAGTGGTTTGCACCCTTTCAAAATCCCACCAGCAAGTATAAGAGTTCCAATCTCCCTACAACCTTGCCAACATTTGTTCTTTTTATTTTTTTTAATAAGTTCCATTTTTGCAGAGGTGAGAATGGAATCTCATTGTAGTTTGATTTATATCTCTCTAATGGCTAATGATCGTGAGCATCTTTTTATGTGTTTATTGGTCACTCGATGTCTTCTT
>NW_006921758.1:2592263-2599386 GCF_000298275.1 Orycteropus afer afer | reverse complement strand
AAAAAGTTCTGGCCCAGAGGGCTTCACTGAAGAATTCCACCAACCCACCAGCCACTCCTTGGAAGGAAGGTTGGGCAATCCTACTTCCGTAGTGATACTGTCTCAGAAACCCAAGGAGGGGTCGCTATGAGTCGGGGCTGACTCGACGGCAAATAACAACAACAACAACAAATAGTTCTTCATAGTATTTTGTAATCATACTTTTTATTTAGGTTGGTTCTGTTGTGGTGTTGCATATTTCATTTTTTATTTGTGTTATTTGCATCTTCTTTATTTTCTTTGTTAAATTTGCCAGTGTTTTGTAGACTTTATTAATCTTTTCAAAGAACCTTCTTGTAGTCCTGATTCTTTCTATTGTTTTCTGTTTCATTTATTTCTGCTCAAATCTTTATTATTTCTGTTAGTAACGTAGGATTTTTTGCTGCTCTCTTTTCTAATTGCTGGAGATACTGAGTTAAGGTGTGATTTTGCTTCTTTATTCTTTTTTGATGTGTGCATTTATTGGTATAAATTGCCCTCTGAGCACTTGTTCTGCTGTGTTCCAGAGATTTTGATATGTTGTCATTTCATTCTTTTTTGATTAAAGGATTTTTTTAATCTAACTTTTTTATTTTTTTCATTTCTCACTGCTGTTGAGTCAGATCTGACTCATAGTGACTACTTGAGTTTCCAAGGAGGTATCATTATGGAAGTAGATTGCCCAACTTTCCTTTCAAGGAGTGGCTGGTGAGTTTACACCACCAGCCTTCTGGTTAGCAGTCAAATGCCTTAGGCACCATGCCACCAGTGCTCCCATTTAGTTTTCCAGCAGAATGTTATTCAGTTTCCATGTATTTGTGTTTTCATATTTTGATTGTCCTATTGTTGATTTATAACATGTATTATAGTTATGTCCTTTTGTTCAGTTGATTCTTTGCTCATTATATGATGTCCTTTGTCACTTAAGGTGTTTTTTTTTTTTTCCTTAAAGTCTATTATATCAGAAATTAATATTGCTACTCTTGTTCTTTTTTGATTGCTATTTGCTTGATCTATTTTTTACAACCTTTGATATTTAGCCTATTTTTGTCTTTGTATCTAAGGTGTGTCTCTTACAGACAGCATATCCATGATTCATGTTTTCTCATCCATTCTGCAACTCTCTGTCTCTTGGTTGGTGCATTTAACTCATTTACATTCAGTGTAATTATTAACCAGTATTAATTTATTGCTGTCATATTGTTATGTTTTGTGTGTGTGTGTGTGTGTTGCTGATTTCTTCTATATAATTTTCTTTGCTGAGCTCATGTTGTTTATGATTTTTAAAATCATTTCCTTCATTGCTATTGTTTTAGTATTTTCTAATTATCTGTGCCTTTCCTTTTTAAAATTTTGATGAGAAAGCTTATTATTATATTTTTTATGTTACCTTGTGATTTTTTTTCTCCCTAAGTTTAAAACAGTCCTTTGTATCTCAAAATTATCTTGACATCCTCTCTCTGCAGGTTCTTATCTATGTTATTTATTCCCTCCTTTTGCCTTTTAGTTGTCCTTATATACAAATTGATGTCTCTGGTTCTCCATTTTCTCTCTTTTAACTTTATTGTACTTTGGATACTTCTGTATCTAAGTTGGTTTCTGGGGTAAGTTGTCATGTGTGTTAATCACAAGTTGCTGTATATATTGGTTCTCTGAACGCCTCCCTTTAACATCTCTTGTAAGGTTGGTCTGATTTTAACAAATTCCCTATATTTCTGTTTATTTTTAAATGTCCTAATGTCACCATCATATCTGAGGGACATTATTGGCTATATAATTCTTGGTTGGTATTTTTTTTTCATTAACTATAAATGTCATCTCATTGCCTTCTCATCTGCATGGTTCTTGCTGAGAAATCAAAACTTAGTGTTTATTGGTTACCCTTTGTAGGTAAGTTTTCATTTTTCCTGAGCTGCTTTCAGGATTCTTTCTTTATCTTTAGTTTTGGAAAATTTGATTATGATATGTCATGCTGATTTTCTTTTGGGGTCTATCTTGTTTGGGATTCATTGAATTTCTTCAATGAATATCTTCTCATCTTTCATCATATTAAGGAAATTATCTTCCAACAAATCATTGACAATGCTTTCTGTGGTTTTATTAGTCTCTTCCTGTTCTGGAAACTTGATCACATGTAAGTTAGTTCTCTTGATGATGTCCCAAATAAATCTTAGCCTTCCTTCTTCTTTTTTTATTACTTTTTCTGATTGTTCTCTTAACAAACTAGTATTAAGTGAGTTGTCTTCAGTCTCACTAATTCTGTCTTCTGTTGATTCATTTCTACTCCTTTGTTCCTTCAATGTGTTATCTATTTCTGAAACATTAATATTAATCTTCTGGATTTCTATTTGCTATTTTAGTATGATTTCTAATTTTTCACTTATTTTATCAGTTTGTTCTTCTATTATTTTCCTGAATTCTTCTAGAATTTTGTCTGTGTTTGCTTTAATTTTGTAAGTACTTTTCTTATTTTCTCTCTTAATCCACTGAAGATACCTAAATATAATTATTTCAAATTCCTTATCAGGTAGTTTCATTACCACTTCTTCCGTGGGGAGGTTTTTTGGCTCTATATTCTGGGACCTTATTTGTGTTACTTTATCTTGCTTCTTTTTGTGAACTGGAGTTGTCACTTGTCTCCAGAATATTGTGATGCTATATTTTATTGTTGATTATATGTTGGTGTGATTTCCCCAGGCTTTTTTGTTTTGTTTTGTTTTATTTTGTTTTGAAGTATCTAAGTGAATGGGGCTGGTATACTACTTTATTCAATAGTTTTGCAGCACTTAGGCACTTACCCCCTCTATCCTGGTGGGTATGATAGAGGATGAAATTGTGTTCAAGGATCTCTATTAACTGTTTGTGTGGAGCAGTTGAGGGTGGGTTGGACTGGTATTGGCTGGTGTTTCTGTTGATCAGTTGGTGCAGAAGCAACTTGCCCAGTGGGTGGGGCTGCAGGAGGTGCAGATGTGGTTGGATCATGTGACCACATTTCCTGTCTCCTGTTTTTCTGGTTGCCAGTGACCAGTGTAATTGCTTCTGTAGTTTTTAGCAAGCAAAACGGATTATCCAGTTGCTGCCCGAGTTGCAATGGCACTTGCAAATATTCAGTATGGCCAACTTGTCAGGCCAGTCTACAGTCCACAGCTCTGTTTGTGTTCACTGTTTTCATTCAGTTTTTCTACTAGCCTGTATTTAATCCACTATTTTTTTTATCCTTACCTTTGAATGTTAGGGTTCCAGAATTATCCTCTGCATCCATTTCAATTGATTTCTCATTTCTTTGTTTCAGAGGGTCTGGATAGCTTGTCTGCCTATTTCACTATCTTGTCAGAAGTCTCCCTTCCCTCCTCTTTTTAAAAAAAGCTTGGTGAATAAAACTCATGCAAAATAAAAAGGTAATAAAATTTAAAATTTTGTGGAAAAAACCCTGGGAATTAAAAACAAAGACATAATATACTACATAAAAATTTGGAATAACTAAAACTGGGAGATTTCTATTTAAATAAAAATGGATTACATAAGAAATTAAAAGAATTATATTAAACAATGAAATAAATAAAGATTAATACAGCAAATGTCTAAATTATAAACAAAAGTATGAATTTGATTTTTTATAAAAATTATATTAAATCATTAAAGAGGAGAAGAAATTAAAGGAAAAAAAACACAGAATACATGAAGAACTCCTTGGATGTACATGTATTAAATAAGCTTCATTCAGGCATGAATTACAGTGTTGTTGGCTGTGAGTTCCATCTGAATATATCAATGTTGTTGCACCCCTATGTACAACAGAATGAAACATTGCCTGGTTGTGCACCATCCTCACAATCCTTGTTATATTTAAGCCTATTGTTGCAGACACTGTGTCAATCCATCTTGTTGAGGGTCTCCCCTTTTTTCACTGACTCTCTACTTTACCAAGCATAATATCCTTCTCCAGGGAATGGTCCCTTTTGAAAATATGACTAAATCAGTGAGACAAAGTGTGGCCATTCTTGCTTTCAAGGAGAATTCCTCCTGCACTTTTTCCAGGACAGATTTGTTCATTCTTCTGGCAGTCCGTGGTATTTTTAGTATTCTTTGCCAACACCATAATTCAAAGGTATTGACTTTTCTTCAGTCTTCCTTATATGAGGCCAATGGAAATACCATGACTTGGGATAGGTGCCCCTTAGTCTTTAAAGGGATATCTTTGCTTCTTAATACTTTGAAGAGGTCTTTTGCAGCAGATTTTCCCAGTGCAATACAATGTCTGATTCCTTAACTGCTGCTTCCATGAGTGTTGAATGTTGATCCAAGTAAAATGAAATCCCTGACAACTTCAATCTTTTCTTCATTTATCATAATGTTCTTTATTGGTCCAGTTGTGAGAATTTTTGTTTTATGTTGAGATCCAATCCATACTGAAGACTATATCTGTAATCTTCATCAGTAAGTGTTTCAAGAAGCAAGGTTGTGGCATCTGCATATTGCAGGTTGTTAATGAGTCTCCCCTAATCCTAATGCCATGTTGTCCTTCATATAGTCCAGTTTCCTGGATTATTTGCTCAGCATATAGATTAAGTAAGTATGGTGAAAGGATACAAGCTGAGCGACATCTTTCCTGATTATAACCATGAAGTATCCCCTTGTTCTGTTCTAATGACAGCCTCTTGGTCTATGTATAGGTTCCTCACATGCAAAATTAAGTATTCTAGAATCCCATTCTTTGTAATATATCTGTAATTTGTTATTGTCCACACAGTCAATTGTCTTTTGTGTAGTCAATAAAACACAAGTAAACATCTTTCTTAACAAATTGTCTGTCATTTTGTCTTACTGTGGTGGTTTGCATGTTGTTGTGAGGCTAGAGGCTATGCCACCAGTATTTCAAATACCAGCAGGGTCACCCATGGTGGACAGGTTTCAGTGGAGCTTCCAGACTAACGCAGACTTGGAAAAAGGAAGGGGCCATCCACTTCCCAAAGAATTGGCCAGTAAAAACCTTATGAATAACAGTGAAACACTGTCTGATATATTACTGGAAAACTTTATGAATAGCTCTGAAACATTATCCAATATAGTGCTGGAAGATGAGCCCCTCCAGTCAGAAGACACTCAAAATATGACTGGGAAGAGCTGCCTCCTCAGAGTAGAGCGAACCTTAAAAATGTGGATGGAGTGAAGCTTCCAGGACCTCCATTTGCTGATGTGGCATGACCCAAAATGGGAAGAAACAGTGGAAAATATCCATTAAAAATCAGAACATGGAATGTATGAAGTATGAATCTAGGAAAATTGGAAGTTGTCAAAAGTGAAATGGAACACATAGAGATCAATATCCTAGGCATTAGCTAAAATGGACTGGTTTTGGCCATTTTGAGTCAGACAACCTTATGATCTACTATGATGGGAATGACAAATTTAAGAGGAATGGTGTGGCATTCATTGACACAAAGAGTGCTTCAAGACCTGTCCTGTAGCACAATGTTGTCAGTGATAGGATAATATCCACATGCTGATAAGGAAGACCAGTTAATATAATTATTCAAATTTATGCACCAACCACCAATGGCAAAGATCAGGAAATTGAAGATTTAGATTGGCTGCTTGGCCAACTGACTGGAAGAGATCCATATTTGTACCCATTCCAAAAGAAAAATGGTGCCACAGAATGTGGCAATTATAGAACAATATCGTTAATATCACATGCAAGTAAAATCTTGCTGAAGATAATTAAAAAATGGTTGCAGCAGTATATTGACAGAGAACTTCCAGAAATACAAGCTGGATTCAGAAGAGAATGTTGAACGAGAGATATCATTGCTGATGCCAGATAGATCTTGGCTGAAAACAGGATACCAGAAAGATGTTTACTGTGTTTTATTAACTGTGCAAAAGCATTCGATTGTGTGGCTTATAACAAATTATGGATGACATTGAGAAGACTGGGAATCACAGAACACTTGACTGTGCTCATGAGGAACCTATACATAGACCAGGGGGCTATTGTTCAAACCAAACAAGGGGACACTAAGTCATTTAAAATCAAGAAGGGAGTCCATCAGGGTTGTATCCTCTCACCATACTTATTCACTCTGTATGCTGAGGAAGTAAGCCAAGAAGCTATATGAAGCATGTGGCATCATAATCAACACCAATGGAAGCCGCAGTCAAGACATCAGATGACATATTGCACTTGACAAATCTGCTGCAAAAGATCTGTTTAAAGTGCTGAAGACCAAATACATCTCCTTGAAGACTAAGCTGCACATAATCCAAGCCATGGTATTTTCTATTGACTCATATGCATGTGAAAGTTGGACAGTGAATAAGGAAGACCAAGAAGAGCTGATGCTTTTAAGTTTGGTGTTGGTGAAGAATACTGGCAGAAGAACTAACAAGTCTATCCTGGAAGAAGTACAGCCAGAATGCTCTTTGGAAGCGAAAATGGCCAGACTTGGTCTCACCTACTTTGGTCATGTTGTCAGAAGGGACCATTCCCTGGAGAAGGATATCATTCCTGGTAAAGCAGAGGGTCAGCGAAAAAGGGAAGGCCCTCAACAAGTTGGACTGACACTGTGACTGCAAAGATGGGCTCAAGTGTAGCAGGGATTATGAGTCTGGCACAGGACCAAACAGTGTTTTGTTCTGTTGTACATAGGTTTATTATAAGTTGGAGCTGATTCGGTGACTAACAACAACAACAAACATCTTTCTGGTATTCTTTGCTTTCAGCCAAGAGCCATCTGACTTCAGCAGTGATATCACATCTTGTTCTTAGTCCAGTTTGAATTTCTGGAAGTTCCCTGTCAATATACTACTGTAAGCATTTTTAATTATCTTTAGCAAAATTTTATTTGTGTATGATATTAATGATATTGTTTGCTAACTTCCATATTCTGCTGGATCACCTTTCTTTGGAATGGGCATAAATATCTATCTCTTGCAGTCAGTTGGCCAGGTAGCTGTCTTCTGAAATGTCTTGGCATAGGTAAGTTGTTGTTGTTGTTGTTGTTATGTGCTGTCGAGTCGGCCCCGACTCATAGCGACCCCTCCTTGGGTTTCCGAGGCAGTATCACTACGGAAGTAGGATTGCCCAACCTTCCTTCCGAGGAGT
>NW_006921758.1:2587197-2592143 GCF_000298275.1 Orycteropus afer afer | reverse complement strand
GTAGTGATACTGCCTCGGAAACCCAAGGAGGGGTCGCTATGAGTCATAAGTAAGTAAGAGCCTCCAAAACTGCATGAGTTTGTTAAAACATCTCAATGGGTATTCTGCCAATTCCTGGAGCCTTGTTCTTCACTAGTTCCTTCAGTGTAGTTTGGACTTCTCTGAATGCCATTGCTTCTTGATCATATGTTACTTCCATACACTGATCAATTCTTTTTTGGTACAGTGACTCTGTGTATTCCATCTCCTTTTGATACTTTCTGCATCATTCAATATTTTGCCCATTGAAATCTTTATTAATGCAACTTGAGGCCTGAATTTTTTTCTTTAGTTCTTTCAGCTTGAGAAATGTGGAATATGTTCTGCCCTTACACTACAGGTGTTTGCACATTTCATTATAATACTTTGCTTTGTCTTCTCCAGCTGCCCTTTGAAATCTTCTATTCAGCTCTTTTATATCATCATTTCTTCCATCTGCTTTAGCTAATCTCTATTCAAGAGCAAATGAATCAATAATACATATTAAATAAGGTACCATTAAACTGACTAGTTGATGAAAATCTTATGACCAGAGGCTTTCAGGAACCTCACTCTTTGTTTCCTCTAGCAGAAATGATTCAATATTTGTGAATTTTTTTTATTTTCAGTGACATTATAGACATTTAACTATTGACAAAAAGTAAAACATTGAGAATTCACACTACATGTCATGGTTATTATTGTTATTATTTTCAGTAGTGGTAGTATCCTGTTTTGTAGATGAGAAACTGAAGCTTAGAGGGATCAAGTGACTGGCCCAAGATAATACAAGAATATAAGTGAGTGGATAGAGCCCATGCGTTGGACAGGGCCCATGTGTTGTAGTTACCTGGTGCCACTCTGACAGGAATGTACCACAAATTAGATGGCTTTAACAAACAGGAGTTTATTCTCACAATTTTTGGAGGCTAGAAGTCTTCTGAGTTCCAAGTGTCAAGCTCAAGGGGCCAGCCCACTGAAGCTGGAGGCATCTCTTCACTCAGGCAGCTGAGGCTAACAAGGCCAAGGTCCATAAATAAAATGGCATAGTCCTGATATTACCAAACAACACAGCAGGCCACTAATTCAAGTCCATTTAAAGTCCCAAGGTTGGCAGAGCATGGCAGGCTGCTAAACAATGACTCGACTATATGCAGGGTTCAAACATGCCATAAACTAGGGACCATTCCGAAAGCTTCTTATATATAGGAAGCAGACACTATCCCTAAAGCAGCTACTTAGCTGCTTGTGGTAGATCCCACCATGAAGCTGATTGCCAGTCTCATCATGGGGAATAACTACCACCAGCTGCCCAGCCACTCAACCAGGCCCAGCCAAGTTGGTGCCCAGCCAAGTTGACACGCAACCTTAACTACCACACCGTGTAACAGAAACTTGGCAACCTAGGCTAGAAATCAGGTCTCTGATCCTTAATCCAGTGCTCTCCTCACAACATCTCAGTGCTAGCTGATAAAACTCCTGTATTTGTTGAAATTAGAATCTAGAGGAAAGAAATGAAAATATTACAAGGTTTAATAAATAGGACTTAGCTTCTGGGGAAGATTCAGAATTAGTTAGTAATCTGGAAGGATATTTAAACTCATTCTCAAATACGTAAGGATGCTCCATTATAAAATCCTGAGAACATTACTTCTGAAGCTGGAGTGAGCCCTGTTCCTGTATCTTTAAAGTTGGGGCTAGACTGTGACAATGCAAACAATTGGATGACTGTGAATCTGTACTTCAGCCTTCTATTGGCCCATCTTTGAATCCTTAGCTGTTTCTACTATTTACCATCATGTTGAAAGGATACGAAAGACATAACCAGGAAAGGCTCCCTCTGGAAATAATCTTCTGGGACCACAGATGATTACTTGATGAGCCAATCTTTCCTTGATTTTGTCTCTCCTTGGTTTTCTGATTTCCTTGTCCTGCTACTTGATTCTGACACCCTCCTCTTAGTGTTGGTGGTTCAAATATCATATTGGGCACGAGTGGCTCTAGGTGGGAGGAATTTGGAGGCAGATTCTTTCTTTGAGCCTAAGGATTATACACTGGCTAGGCAAGTGTCCTTTGCTCACCACTCCTCCCTGCCAAAGGAGCGAAGAATAAGGGAGTGGTCCACAGCACCTACTCCTGCACACACACACACACACACATTCAATTTTTTTTGTTTGGCATTGGTACCAGATCTGGGAAGCAACCTAGCACTCACAGGATTCTAGGGTAATGGGAGAGGTGTTTGGAAGCATAAGACTGGGTTATGAAAGTTTTGAGTTAGTTTTAAGCTTGCTTTTTGGTGTCATCTCAGTTCCTGGCAGTAGGAATTAGGAGCTCCTGTATCTTTGCAGCTGCCCCTATCTAGCAATCCCTTTACATAAAGGAACATTGTAAGGATAGTCAAATGGCGTGCCCCTGACTGTAAAATCCCATTTAAAGAGTAGCTTCCCCTGGGATGAGCAATAATGGTTATATTTATCAGTGAGTTATTCAGGTTCTGATTAGTGGTCAAATAGAGAACAGTTACAGCCTTGGGTAGGCATTGCCTAACACTTTCTCATAAGGAATCTGCAGGATATTAGGGCTTGCATGGATTTGGTTACCATAGTTAAATTTTGAGCTGTGACGTGACCTGGGTTGTCAAAAATCCCCAGGTTGTGTGATGGAGATTGCAAGATTTATCAAATAAAAACACACAATGCTCAGTTACATTTTAATTTCAGATACATGAGTATTTTTTTTCTAATGTAAGCATGTCTCATGCAATAACTTGGACATACTTAAACTAAACAGAAAAAAAAAAATGTTGTATATCTAAAGTTCAAGGAACTATGGTGGTACAATGCTTAGGTGCTAACCAGAAGGAAAGCAGTTCGAACTCACCAGCCACTCCTTGGGAGAAAGATATGGTGGTCTACTTCTATAAAGATTTATAGCCTTAGAAATCCTATGGGGGCAGTTCTGCTCTGTCTTATAGGGTCACTATGAGTTGTTATTGGTTTAATGGCAGTGAGTTTAGTATCTGAAATTAAAATTTAACTGGGAATTCTATAAATTATCTGGCAACCCTAATCTGGAGAAAACTCCAGATTCATCTATAATTCCCAGGTCAGAAGGCAGGTGACTTCACAGGTACCAGAGTAGGAAATTTAACAGCAGAGGGCAAACTATTCAGGAAAGAGTATCTTGTTTTAAAAACTCCTTCATCCATAAAAAAGTAATTGAGAATTTTTTTTTCAAACAGTGTAGGACTTTGAACTATTCTTTCTGCTTTCTTCTTTTTTAAATTATTGAGTACTAATAATTGTTTGTCTTTATTTCTTCCTTCTTCTCTTCCTCTGTTCCCTCTCCTCCCCTACCTCTCCCTTCCCCTTCCTCTCCCATCTGCTTACTCCTTCCCTTCCCCTTGAAAAAGGGAAAAGTTATCCATATAATATTAAGCCTAGGGGTTATTCTAATACAAGTTACAGTGGGGGATATAGTCTTTTCTTCTTGCCATTGCGTTCATAATCATAGGAAGTTTTAGAATGTGGTCTCGTTCAGGGAGACTTTGTACTTCTTGAATTGCCATAATTCATATTGGTTTGGTCTGTGGCAATTATAGTCTCCTGGCACTATATTCCTTGGTGTTTCAATCATACCACAGTCAACAAAACCCAAGGACTCTTGTCATTCTGTCATTTTTCTTTCCTGAAAATTGCACCTCTGGAAGGGAACCAGTTTAGATGTATTTTCACTTCCCAAATTTCCACTTTCCTCCTGGGTGTTACATCTTTTAGGAAAGTTACGACATCAAGTCTAACTCAGCTTCATTTTGAACTGAAGGTGGCCTATACTCAGTACTTCTATTGTTGTTATACTGTCGATTCTAAATTACAGAATCTGTATTCACAAAGGGGTATTTTCTTCTCTTATAATTTATATTTATTGCTGTAAAATACAACAATATACACAATAGAATATACATCAATTCAACAATTTCTATATGTAAAACTCAGTAACAGTGATGACATTCTTTGAGTTGTGCAACCATTTTTATACTCCTTTTCTGAGTTGTTCCTTCCCCATTAACATAAACTCACTGTCCCTAAATTTCCTATCAGATCTTTTGAGTTGCTATTGTCAATTTGATTCCATATAGATAACGCATAAAAGAGCACAATACTCAAGGCAGATATTCTTTACTAGTTAAACTAAACTATTATTTGGTTTTAAGAAGACTTCAGGGGATATTTCTGTTATATTGATTAAGGTCTAAATATTATTTCAGGGCAGTAGTTTCAGGGATCACCCAACCTCCATGGCCCCAGAAAGACTAGATTCCATGAGAATTTTAAACTCTGTTCTGTATTTTTCCCCCTTTTTGTCAGAATCCTTTAGTATAATCTTTGATCTAAATGTTCGGTAATTGTAGCAGCTATCTAGTTAGTCTTATTTCAAGGCAAAGAGAGCAGTTGTTCATCAAGGCAGTTGAAACCACACATTGCATTTCCTCCTCCTATTCCTTATTCTTCTCTTCTGTTGCACCAGGCAAATAGATACCAATTGCACCTTGAATGATTGCTTTCAGACTTTTAAGATCCCCAAGAGAGGTATTTTCAAAGTGTATATTCCCCAACATAAAAAGTGTATGTCAGCCCCAGGGTTACAGGTGAGGAGAGACAACTCAGGGACGCCCAAAGAAGCAGGCGGGAAGAGCAAGGAGAAAGGGGATTAAAAGCCAGGAAGCCAGAGAGAAGAGCAATCAGCCGAAGGAATTAGGTGAGGAGAGGAAACTCAGGCCTGCCCAAAGCAGCAGGATGGGAAAGCAGGAGAAAGGGGATAAAAGCCAGGAACGCAGACAGAAGAGCAGTCAGCCCCAGGGATACAGGTGAGGAGAGACAACTCAAGGACGCCCAAAGCAGCAGGCCAGAAGAGCAGGAGAAAGG
>NW_006921758.1:2565449-2583037 GCF_000298275.1 Orycteropus afer afer | reverse complement strand
CTATGAGTCGGAAATGACTTGACGGCACTTAACAACAACAACAACATGTTCCCCAAACTGCCTCCTTGAGACTTGATAATTTTCCCAGGAATATCCAGGCCCATGACTGAGAATCACTTTTTGTATTGATGAAAGAAGCGTGTAGTGCATGTGAAATGTTTGTATACCTACAAGAAAAAATCATTGTGAACCCTGATGAGCTTAGAAATATGCAGTGTAGATGAATAGAGAATATTTGTATTTTTAAAGATTTCTAATATAAATATTGGAGGCCAAACATGGAATGCTGGAACTGTATCTTGCCTCTGAAGAAGAAAATGACTTGTTCATTGTGTATCCTACTGGATTTGCATGCAATGTGGATTTAGAACCACAGCACAAGAGTCAAAGGATGAGGGCAATCAGCATGGTAAAATAAGAAGTGCCTTGGCCCAAAGCATGATAGGTGTTACCCTCTACTCCTGCCTTCCTGTATCTTGTGGTACAGTGGGACTGATTCTGAAGGACTTTTAATGAATAATAATAATTTAGAAAAAAAACAGCTGAAATTAGCATGTTCATTTAAAAATGCATACTGAGTTCCTATTAAGTCAGCAAGTTAGGCAGTTAGGCTACAGAGAATAAAGTGAATTTAGCCTAGTTTCATGGGTTTGACAGACAAGCAGATTTCTAATTAAAATAACTATTCATGGGTTGGCATAAGGGCCTACAACAGGATGCAAAAGTTTTAGAAGGCATTCTGGAGCATGTGTCTGAGTAATCTTGAAAGATGACTAGGAATTATTCAGGTAGAGAATCGGGAAAAAGGCCATGGGAACAAAATACACAAGTGCTCAGCAGGGTGAGGGGCGGGCAGGAGAGGGAACACGTGTCATTACTGTGGTTTGGGTACAAGGCACATGGAGTAGAGAGGGGTGACACTGTTCTATAGACCTCTGAACAGAATAAACTGTACCCTGTGAGGAGCCAAGTTGGGCAATCTACTTCGGTAGTGATACCACCTTGGAAACCCAAGGAGGGGTCGCTATGGGTCAGATCCGACTTCGTGGCTGTGGGTTTGGGTGGGTGAGGAGCCCCAGGAGCCACCGAAGGCCTGCAGCACAACGGAGCATGTTGCTTCAAGGAAAGAGCACTCTGGCAGCAGGGTGGACGACCAGTAGAAAGAAAGCAGCCCTAGACCCCTACAGTTTCTTGGTTGTCTGGGAACAATAATTTTTGTCACTTTTCTCCTGGCCTTCCTCTGTCTCCCTCTTTTCCTCACTTTTGGTACTTGCTTTCTGTCTCCTTTGATGCTTGTTTCCTTTCCAGTCCTTATCTTCTTTTTCTTCTCTTTCTGCCTTCCTTTTTTCCCTTCTTTCATATTTCTACTTCTTTTTCCAATCTCCCACATCTCCTTAATTCATTAAACTGATGTGTTTTAAAATTTTTAAATTCATTACACTGAGGTGTTTTAAAACTTTTTAATAAGACACATTTTGTGCTTGTCCATTTATAGCTTCAAAAGGAAAGAAGATATCACCAAGAACAGATGTAAATTGACCTTGATCAATTTCTTAAATTGATTTTGTTTTGAGTCACTTGTTGTGAGAGTCAGCTTTGCCAACAAGGGGAAAAATTCCCTAAACTCTGAAAGAACTTCTTTTTAAATATTGAGAAACAAGATTTAAGGTCTAATACAGAATAAATTACAGAGTCAAAAAGAACTCAGATACAGGAACATCTTTCAGTCAAACATCTCTTCTACTAGACAAAGGGAAGGGAGAGGAAAAAAAAAGAAAGAGAGAGAGAGAGAGAGAGAGAGAGAGAGAAAGGCAGGTGGTGAGATCCTGGTAAGAAACTTGAACTACCTTTAGTTGTCAAATTTAAGGACCCTGTCATTTCCACCTCACCCCACCATTAGCAGGAATGGGGGTTCCAGAGCACAAAGAGTTAGTAAGTTAGAGAAAATATAGGAAATCCTCCCATTCCATATCTGCAACATATTTACATGAAGGCATCTTTTTATTTTAATAAATTTAGTTTTGAAATACATTTATTACTGTTGTTGTTGTTATGCGCTGTCGAGTCAGACCCAACTCATAGTGACTCCTCCTTGGGTTTCGGAGGCGGTATCTCTACAGAAGCAGATTGCCCAACCTTCTTTCTGAGAAGTGGCTGATGGGTTTGAACCGCTAATCTTCTGGTTAGCAGTCAAATGCCTTAGGCACTGCACCACCAGAGCTCCCACATTCTGTACTAGAAATTATATTATTAAATTATCTAGTCTTTAGTCTTCATGTAAAACCAGAATTGTACAAGAACTCATATTTTTCTTTCAAAGGTATTAATGAACATTTGTTACAGTTTGCTTTGATTTGCTATTCATTTTGGTGTTCCCTTATTTATTTTGGTTTTGTATAACTGTGACTCTTGGTGAAAAAAAAATATATTTTTACTAATAAGTAGATTATTTGCCTGAAATTTGGTTATGATATTAGAAAGGATTGCCATTCTCATACTGATTTCACTCTGGCAGAACAGATGTTGAAAGAGGAGCTAGTTCTTTTGCCTTGTTCATGGCCCTAGTTAATCTATATGCATCTGACTGCTGTCTCTAACTTTCCTTCTAGGTGTTTGTTTTAGCACCAAATCAGGCTGAACAAAGGGAAATATGGTTAAATCATAGAACAAAGGTGAAATTATATGGTGGAAGGAATTTTAGAAATTATCTATTCTGAGGATTATCCCTCCAGTTCACCTAAGGTCTTAACCAGTAATGTAGCAATCATTTCCTGCTCATTGTAATCTAAGAATCTTGCTCCCTTGCCCCCTTGTCCAGTGAGGAGTTTGCCTCAACCATAATGAATTTCTCTTTCCTTAAGTTTTCTTTCTTTCTTTTTTTTAAATGAATAATATATATACAAAACTCAAAGTACATGACCTTTATACTCTCAGTTTCACAAAAATTCATTTCATGAGCAATGAAAGGATACTTTTGGGGGAGATTAAGGGGAAAAAAAATTGTGTAATTGCCCTCAAGGAGAGAAAAAATATGTATCCACATCAGTTCTGACTCATAGCAACCTATAGGACTGAGTAGAACTGCCCCATAAGTTTTCCAAGGCTATAAGTCTTTATGAAAGCAGACTGCCACATCTTTCTCTCATTGAGGGCTGGTGGGTTCGAAACACCAATATTTTGTTAGCAGCTGAGTGCTTAACCATTGTGCCAGCAGGGCTCAAAATATGTACACAGTCTATTAATGAACATATAAGCTGTACACAGGCAAGAAAGTTCAGAGAGGGGGGACAATAAAGATGAAGGGACCAAGGGACTCTAAGTTGACAGCTAGTGGTTTATGGAATATGCTCTCCTTTCTAGAGGAATAGACTCAGATAAACTACAGAAGAGTAGGTTTTCTGTCCTTACTACTTCTGAATAGTCCTAAAATAGTGCTATGGAAAGCTCCAAAGGAATTGGCAAAAGTGTCCAGAGATTGGTTTCCTGGGTAGCTGACTTAGGCTACCCTGTGTTTGCCTTTCTTGAAGACAAATCACACAGAAGAGATAAAGAAACTTGGGGGACCATCCATTTGTAAACAATAACTTAATTGATCTAGAACTATCTATAGAAGGAGCACTCCCTACTCACACTGCTTATTCAGTAGCTAGTAGTACAGCTACTGGCATCATGGTCTGAGGAGCCTGAGGTACAAATACAAGAATTTGGGCATAAGCTTAGCAGTGTCTAGCTTTATGCTGGACTGGGGTTGGGGTTGAGGGTGATGTTCTTCTCCCCAATCTGCTAGAGAGTGTTAGAACACAGACCAAAGCAAACCAAACCAAACTCACTGCCGTCAAGTTGGCTCCAACTCAGCAACCCTCCTTGGGTTTCTGAGGCTGTACCACTACAGAAGTATATTGACCAACCTTCCTTCTGAGGAGTGGCTGGTGGGTTTGAACCAGTAGCCTTCTGGTTAGCAGTCAAATGACTTAGGCACTATGCCACCAGAACACAGACCAGTATTGTCAAAGTTCCTTTGAGCACTTGAAGCTTGGCAGTGCTAAATAGACCAAGGTGGATTTGATACTTGCCCACAGAAATTTCAATATAAATGAAGACAAATACTTGAGAATTATATGAAGTAGAGAAGGTTGGTGACATTTACTAGATAAAAAGATTTATAGTGTGGCATTTATATTTAGATTCAAGTTGTGAATAAAGTATTCCAAAAAGATGACAACTTTAAGCAACTCTTAGATGGAAAGCTTGGCAGAAAGCCAAGTGATAGAAAAAAGACTGTTACAGTTTAGAGGAGACGGTGTGAAAGAATGCACTCAAAGGCAGAAATATTGGAAGAAATGGAAGATAATTGACCTAAACATGCTTGGTTTGACACGAAATTGACTTCACTTGAAAGGCGGAGGAAAAGAATACATTCCAATACTTTGCAAAATCCACTCAAATTTGCCTCTTGTGGTAGGTCTCTTTGAGTCTAGTGAATGCGTAATTGGGGGAGGAGGTTAGAGCAGCAGTAGATTAATAGTAAAGACTTGGCTATAGGATTACAACCAAGAATATATATAATTTTGACAGAGGATTTTTTTCGTATATATTTGTATGTGATGCAAATGTATCCATGAATATAGTGGAGCATACAGAGGGGGAAGTTAGGAACTCTTCTTAGCCAGGACCAAACACCTTGAGGGAATGAGTCACTGGCCTGGGGGCTCAGGGCCATAGTCTCAGGGATATCAAGGTCAATTGACATAGCATAGTCGGCAAAGACAGTGTTCTGCATCCTGCTTTGGTCTAGTAGAGACTGGTGGTAGCCCTGAGACTATCTATGGCCCTTAGGCATCCTTTAAGGCTGGAACTGAACTCACTCCTGTGGCTCAACTTTTAGCCAAACTATAGACAGGCTTATAATATGAACAGTAACTCCACTCTATGCACTCAAATGAAGGAAGAATGGAAATGATAAACAGAAGGAGGAAGTGGGAAGAGTGCTGTTACATTGTAGGGATTGCAATCAGTGTCACTAAATAAAATATGTATGGATTGTTGAAGGAAAACCAATTTGCTCTGTAATTACAGTAAAATGTTAAAAAAAAAAAAAAAAAAAAAAGTAAGGCCTCAAAGGAGAAAGAGTGCCTTAGTCTCCTAGTGCTGCTGCCACAGAAATGCCACAGTGGGTGACTTTAAAGAACAGAATTTTTTTTCCCTCTCAGTTCAGGAAGCTAGAAGTTTGGATTTAGGACACTGGCTATAGGGGAAATCTCCCTGTTGATTCTAGGGGAATATCCTTGTCTCGCTTTCTGTAGTCCCAATGTCTTTCTGTTTTCCCATGATCTTCATGTGACATCTATCTCCCCCTCCCCCTAATTTGTGCTTCCTTGTCTCTGTTTCTATATCTGAGCTGCTCCTTATAACTCAGAAGTAATTAAATTTATAGTACTCCCCACATTGTTACTACCTTATTAACATAACAAACAAAATTCTATTCCCAGAGGGGATGAAATCTACAGGTATAGAGGTTAGGATTCCAACACATATTTCAGGGGAACAAAATTCAATCCATAACTAGAAATTTAATTTATAGATACAGTGTACCTCGTGAGAGCTAGAACTCTATGGAACTGCCTTGTTTTTCTGATGCTCGTACATTTTCTGCCTTTGACGTGGTGCGGGCTCACCGCTTTTTTACCATTTGTTTTAGTGGAGAATGTTTGAGTTTTTCCTCTCTGACAGGTTTCTGCCTTCACATATGCTAGCTTTTGCAAGTTTTACTGTAGATGGTAAGGGGGAATTATTGAAGTGCCATTAATTTTTTGATAAGTTGCTTTTAATTTTTTTTCTTTGCAATATCATATTCTTATATTTTCTGTGTGTCTTCCTCTGTCACAACATCTAATAGTCTCTCTGGTTTTCATGATCACATCAGTGTCTAAGGAGGGTGGCCAAAATAGAACTGTTTCATCAGATTTTTTGTGTTTGCTATGGCATGGATGAAGCTTATCAAGAGTCCTTTTACTCTCAATAAAACAATTGGAATACTCAAGTCTTGAAAAGTTAAATTTTATACTTGTCAATCAAAATTAGAATTTTAGTGAGGCTTACTATAAAACTAAAATTGTTGATAATTGAAATATGTTTTAATTACTTACATCTCCAACTGATCTGACTATAAAATTGGAAAATCATAATGTAACTGACTGGATGATTTTATTCGGCTGATTGAATATCAGTCCCTGAAGTGGTACCTGACTGTGTTAATGATTGAGCAATAATTTGTGATTTTTTTCCCTCCTTTTTCAAATTTCAAACAGAAAAATATCATCATCTGCAAATTATAAGTGGATCTTAAGATGAATTTTGATCATTACTCTTGCAAGCAGTATCTTGAATTTTTGGAAACCTATTTTTGTTTTTTTATCTGCCAATAGAGCAAAGGACATAAACCAAAATAAGAGTGATTTGGTTTCTTCATTCAGACCCTAACTAAATAAAAAGTTCAGAAGTCATAGCTATATCTCTGTTGTTATATTTGGCTACTACAAATCAAGAACTTTTTATCTTTAATTTGTTTTGGTCATTCTTGACATGAGATAAGAGAATTATTTTAAAAATTTGAAGCTGGTAGAGATGAAAACCACCATAGATTCTACCCTTTCCTTTTAATTTTTTTTTCCCCACATAAGAAAACCTAATTTCAAAGAGATTAAGTGAATGAGTCAAAGTTACATAGCTAATCATGGTAGAACTCTGTTGTGTAAAAGTATTTTAAGTAATTTACCATGGCATTCACAATAAAATTTAAACCCCTTAGCTTAGCACTTAACAAACCCATCATGATATGGCAATTCATTCTTGTCTCATCCAAATGTAATCCTTTGTCCAACCATATTAAATTATTACTACCCAAATATATTTATGTGATGTATCTATATTTTATATATATCATTGCTTCCCTAGATGGTTTGTCTGTCTGTCACTACTCTTTCTCTCCTAGGAAATTTTCCCTGACCTACTAGACTGATTTCCATGCCCTCACCCCTGGGTTTCCATGGCAGTTACACATACTTCCGTCGGTTTTATCACATTTTCTTTTAGATGCCTCACTAGAGCACAGCTCTTGAGTACAAGGGAAATGATCTATTGGAATTTGTATTACAATAAAAGTAATAACAGTTAACAATAATGAAGTGCTCACAAAGAGTAGGCACTGTTCTCACTATTTTATGGGTATGGCTTCATTCCCAAGCATAATACTTAGTACAATAGTTGCTGGTTGGTTGGTTGAATAATGTATGCATGCAGGAGTGCAGTTTGTGCTAGAATGCTGCCTTCGATAATTCCTACTCTATATATGTTATGGATTGAATTGCATCCCCCAAAATATGTATTGTAAATCCCAACCTTATGCCTGCGGTTATTATCCCATTTGGGAAAGAGTTTTTGTTATGAGTCTTTGTTATGTTAATGTGGAAATATTAGTGTGTGAGGTGTGTCTTAACTCATTCTCTTTTGAGATATAAAAGAGCAGATTAAATAAGCACCAAGAAGGCAGAGATGGAGGAAGACAGATGTTAGGCCACCTGAAGATCACCAAGGAACTAAAGAACAGAAGCTGAAAAGAGACGGGCCCTTCCTCAAGAGCTTACAGAGAAAGAAAGTCTTCCCCTAGACCTGGTGCTCTGATTATGGACTTTTCACCTCTTAACCTGTGAGAAAATAAATTTCTGTTTGGTAAAGTCACTCACTTCTGGTATTTCTGTTATAGCAGCCCTAGATAATAAAGATAATATATTTTAGTTGATTCTACTGCTGGTTAGTTAACATTATGATAGATCAAACTGAAAATGATTTTTTGATTGTCTTTCTCCTGCGGATTCTTGAATTTTTAACAGAGAGTGAAACATACCCAGACTTAACTGATGTGGTAGATACAATGGTTATATCTTGGTTTAGAGAGGCCAGGAACTCAGGAAGAAGGTTTTCTTTGTAGGGGCATTGTGGTTTAATGTAGGAGTTTCTGAATAAATTAAAACTATTGTGTGCTAGGCAAGGCTAATAAAGAGAACACACTTATGAACTATGATTTATGCCAATTTCTTCATGTCTACAAGATCCTGTGTATTTTACTAAAATTATGTTTTCCTTCTTTATACGGGGACAGCTAGAATGCTCCTTAGAAGTAAGAATGGTCAGGCTTCATCTCTCGTACTTTGGTCATGTTATCAGAAGGGACCATCCCCTGGAGAAAGACATCACACTTGGTAAAGTAGAGGATCAGAGAAAGAGGGGAGGGCCTCAATGAGTTGGATTGAGACAGGGGTTACAATGATGGACTCAAACATGGCAAGATTGGGAGGATGGGCAGTGTTTCGTTCTGTTGTATATAGGGTCACTATAAGTCAGAAACAACCCAACAACCTAACAGCAGTGACGCAGTAGTTCAAAATGTTATGTCCCTGATTCTCCACATTTTAGCAAAGTTAAGTATTTACAGAGCTATTACTGTTGTTTTTAGGTGCCATCGTGTGCCAAAAACCAAACCAAACTCACTGCCATCAAGTCGATTTGACTCATAGCGATCCCTCGGGTTTCCGAGGTGATATCTCTATGGAAGTAGATTGTCCAATCTTCTTCTTGAAGAGTGACTGGCTGGTGTGTTTGAACCACCAGCCTTCTGGTTAGCAGTCAAATGTCTTAGGCACTACAACACCCCTATATACCACGTAACACAATACTGCCCAGTCCTGCACCATCCTCACAGTCATCGCCATGCTTGAGCCCATCGTTGCAGACACTGTGTCAGTCCATCTCATTGAGGTCTTCCCTTTTTTACTGATACACTTTTTAAAATTTTATTTATTTATTTATTTATTTACCAAATATGATATCCTTCTCCAGAGATTTGTCCCTTCTGATAATGTGACCAAAGTACAATAAACAAATCTGGCCATTCTTGATTCTAAGGGGAATTCCGGCTGCACTACTTTCATGGCAGATTTATTTGCTCTTCTGACAGTCCATGGTATTTTCAATATTCTTTGCCAATACTACAATTTAAATGTATCAATTCTTTGGTTTTCCTTATTCATTGTTCAGCTTTCACATGCATATGAGGATATTGAAAATACCATGGCTTGAATCAGACACACCTTAGTCTTCAAAGTGACATCTTTAATACTTTGAAGATGTCTTTTGCAACAGGTTTTCCCAGTACTATATGTCAGTTAGGAGCTCTGGTAGCATAGTGGCTAAGGCACTTGACTGCTAACCAGAAGGCTGGTGGTTCAAACCCACCAGCCACTCCTCGGAAGGAAGATGGGGCAACCTACTTCCGTAGTGATAATGCCTCGGAAACCCAAGGAGGGGTCGCTATGAGTCGGTCCAACTCGACGGCACATAACAACAACAACAACATATGTCAGTTGATTTTTTGACTGTTGGTTCCATGGGCACTGATTGTGGATCCAAATAATATGAAATCTTTGACAACTTCAATCTTCTCTCCATTTTTGTGGTGTTACTTTTTAGTCTGGTTGTAAGGATTTTTTATTTTCTTTATGTTGATTGTAATCCATATGGAAGGCTGTAGCCTTTGATCGTCGTCAGTAAGTGCTTCAAGTTTTCTTCACATTCAGCAAGCAAACACACCTTTCCTGATTTCAAACCACACAGTATTGAATTTTTCTCTTTGAATGACTGCCTCTTGATCTATGTACATGTTCCTTGTGAGCATAATTTAGTGTTCTGGAATTGCTATTCTTCACAATGTTGTCCACAATTTTTATTATTCACAGAGCTGAAAGACTTTGGATAGTCAATAAAACACAGGTAAACATCTTTTGGGTTTTCCTTGCTTTCAGTCAAGATCCATGTTACATCACCAGTGATATTCGTCATTCCACATCCTTTTCTGAATCGGGCTTAAATTTCTGCAAGTTCCCTGTCAATGTAAATGTTCTGCTTACCTAGTGCCACTCTGACAAGAATATACCACAAATGGGATGGTTTGAACAAAGAAGAATTTATTCTCTTACAGTTTGTAGGCTTTAAGTCCAAGTTCAAAGTGCCAGGCTCTAGGGGCTAGGTAAAAGCCCCTCAACCTTGGGCTTCAGCTCTGCCTCCTGCTCTTGGCCCAATGGAGCTAGAGGGTTTTCTTTACTCAGACAGCTACTGGCTGCTGAGACTGAAAAGCCCAAGGATGACAAGTAAAGATGCACATTCTCAATGTTATCAAACCACATGGCAGGCCATTAATTCAAGTCCATTGAAAGTTCCAAGGTCAGCAGGCTGCTGAACAACGAAAGGGCTATGTGCAGGGTTCAAGCTAGAGACCATTCCCAAAGCTATTTCTTAGATACAGGAAGCAGACCATGTCCCTAATGCAGCTACTCAGCTGCTTGTAGTAGGTCCCATCATGGAGCTGATTGCCAGTCTCATCATGGGGAATAACTACCATCAGCTGCCCAGCCACTCAACCAGGTCCAGCCAAGTTGACACACAAACTTAATCACCACAGTAATGCGGCAAGCAGTTTTTAGTTATTTTCAGCAAAATTTCGAAGGCCAGGCAATCTACTTCTGTAGTGATACTGCTTTGGAAACCCAAGGAGGGCTCGCTATGAGTCGGATTCGACTCAAAGGCAGTGAGGTGTTTTTTGTTTTTTTTTTGGTTTTGGTAATATTAATGATATTGTTTGATAATTTCTGCATTCTGTTCGATCACCTTTCTTTGGAATGGGCACAAATATGAATCTCTTCCAGTCAGTTGGTCAGGTAGTTGTCTTCTAAATTTCTTTGGGATAAATGAGCGAGCACTTCCAGGATTACATACATTTGATGAAACATCTCAATGGGTATTTCATCAATCCTGGACCCTTGTTCTTTACCATTTCCCTTAGTGCAGCTTGGACTTCTTTCTTCAGTACTATTGGTTCTTGATCATATGCTACCTCCTGAAAGTTTGAAATTTGACCAACTCTTTTTGGTACAGTGACTCAGTGTATTCCTTTCATCTTCTTTTGATGCTACCTGCATTGTTCAATATTTTGTCCATAGAATCCTTCAATAGCGCAACTCAAGTCTGAATTTTTTCTTCAGTTCTTTCAGCTGGAGAAATGCCATGCTGTTCTTGCCTTTAGGTTTTCATATCCAAGTCTTTGCACATTTTATTGGTATAATTTATTTGTCTTTATTATAATACTTTAGTTTGTCCCTTTGAAATTTTTTTGTTCAGATGTTTTACTTCATTTCTTCCATTTGTTTTGGGTACTCTATATTCAAGAGCAAATTTCAGCATCTCTTCTGACGTCCATTTTAGTTCTTTCTTTCCTGTCTTTCAATGACCTTTTTCATCCTGTCTGTCAGTTTGTTTTACTCTGGTGGCTTGCATGATGATGGACTCTATGCCACTGGTATTTCAAATACTGGCAGGGTCACGCATGGTGGGAAGATTTCACTGAAACTTCAAAAATAAGACAGACTAGGGGGAAGGATGTGGAGGTATCCTTCTGAAAAAATTGGCCACTGAAAACCTTGTGAGTAGCAGTGAAACATTGTCTTTTATAGTGCCAGAAGATAAAACCCTGATGTTGGGTTTTATCAAATCATCAAAATATGAGTGGGGAAGAGTTGTCTTCTCAAAGTAGAGTCAACCTTAATGACCTCAAAGGAATAAAGCTCTCAGAACCTCCATTTGCTGATGTGATGTGACTCAAAATGAGAGAAAAATAGTGACAAACATTCATTAACAAATTGAATGTGGAATGTACAAAACATGAATCTAGGAAAATTGGGAGTTTTGCAAAATGAAATAGAGCACATAAGGTATTAGTGAGCTGAAATGGCCTGGTTTGGCCATTTTGAATCAGATGATCATATCTTCTATGCTGCAAATAATATATTGAAGAGGAATGGAATCACATTCATCATCAAAAAGAAAATTTCAAGATCTATACTTAAGCACAATGTTTTCAGTGATAGGATAAAATCCATACACGTACAGGGAAAACCAGTTAATACTACTATTACTCAAATTTATGCAACAACCACTAAAGCCAAAGATGAGGAAATTGAAGATTTTTGCCAACTTCTGCGATCTGAAATTGACCAAACATGCAATCAAGATGAATTGATGATTACTGTCAATTGGAATGCAAAAGTTGGAAAGAAAGAAGTGTTGTTGTTGTTAGGTGCCGTCAAGTCACTTCCGACTCATAGCGACCCCATGCGCAGCAGAAAGAAACCACCTGATCCTGCGCCATCTCCATGATCTTTGCTGTACTTGAGCCCATTGTCCCAGCCACTGTGCCAATTCATCTTGTCAAAGGCCTTCCCCTCTTTCATCGACCCTCCATCTTACCAAGCATGACATCCTTCTCCAGGGAATGGTCCCCTCTGACAACATGACCAAAGTAGGTGAGACGAAGTCTGGCCATCCTCGCTTCCAAGGAGCATCTCAGGCTGCACTTCCTCTAGGACAGATCTGTTAGTTCTTTTGGCAGTCCCTGGTACCTTCAGCATTCTTTGCCAACACCACAATTCAAAAGCATCAACTCTTATTTGGTCTTCCTTGTTCATTGTCCAGCTTTCACATGCATACAAGGCGATTGGAAATATCATGGCTTGTGTCAGGCGCACCTTAGTCCTCAAGGAGCCATCCTTGCTCCTCAGCACTTGAAAGAGTTCCTTCGCAGCTGACCTACACATTGCTACACGTCTTCTAATGTCCTGACTGCTGTTTCCATTGGCCTCGACTATACAAACAAGCAACGTGAATTCTTTGACAACCTCAATCTTTTCTCCATTTATCATGATGCTGCTTATTGGTCCAGTTGTGAGGATTGTTTTCTTCTTTATATTGAGATATAATCCATACTGCAGACTGTGTTCCTCAATCTTCATCAGTAAGTGCCTCAAGTCATCCTCACTTTTAGCAAGCAAAGTTGTACCATCTGCATATCTCAGGTTGTTAATGATTCTTCCTCCAATCCTGATGCGTTTTTCTTCATATGGTCCAGCTTCTCAGATTATTTGCTCAGCGTATAGATTTAATAAGTATGGGGAAAGGATATAACCTTCATGCACTCCCTTCCTGATTTTATACCATGCAGTGTTCCCTTGTTCCGTTCAAACGACAGCCTCCTGGTCAAGGTACAGGTTCCTCATGAATACAATCAAGTGTTCGGGAATTCCCATTCTTCTCAATATTATCCATAATTTGTCATGATCCACACAATCAAATGCCTTTGCATAGTCAATAAAACACAAGTAAACATCTTTCTATTATTCTTTGCCTTGAGCCAAGATGCATCTTACAGCAGCTATGATATTCCTTGTTCCACATCCTCTTCTGAATCCAGCTTGTTCCTCTGGAAGTTCTCTGTCAATATACTGCTGCAACCATTTTTGAATAACCTTCAGTGAGATCTTACTTGCGTGAGATATTAATGATATTGTTCGATAATTTCCACAATCTGTGGGATCACCTTTCTTTGGAATGGGTATAAACATGGATCTTTTCTAGTCAATTGGCCAGGTAGCTGTCTTCCAAATCTCTTGGCATAACCAAGTAAATGCCTCCAGTGTGGCATTTGTTTGTTGAAATATCTCAATGGGTATTCCATCAATTCCCGAAGCCTTGTTCTTCTCCAATTCCTTCATTGCAGCTTCGACTTCCTCCTTCAGTACCATTGGTTCTACATCATATGCCACCTCCTGAAATGGATGAAGATCGTCCAGTTCTTTTTGGAACTGTGACTCTGTGTATTCCTTCCATCTTCTTTTGATGTTCCCTGCATCATTCAATGTTTTGCCCTTAGAATCTTTCAATATTGCAACTCGAGGCTTAAATTTTTTCCTCAATTCTTTCAGCCTGAGAAATGCCGAACATGTTCTTCCCTTTTGGTTTTCTAACTCCAGGTCTTTGCACATTTCATTATAGTAATTGGCTTTGTCTTCTCGAGATGCTCTTTGAAATCTTCGGTTCAATTCTTTTATCTTGTCATTTCTTCCATTTGCTTTAGCTACTCTCCACTCAAGGTCAAGTTTCACAGTCTATTCTGTCATCCATTTTGGTCTTCTTTTGTTGTCTGTTTAGTGACCTCTGGCTTTCTTTATGGATGATTCTCTTGATGTCATCCCACAATTCGTCTGGTTTCCGGTCATTGGTGTTCAGTGTATCAAATCTATTCTTTAGATGGTCTCTAAATTCAGGAGGGATATATTCTAGATCATATTTTGGCTCTCATGGACTTGTTTTAATTGTCTTTAACTTCAAGTTGAACTTGCATCTGAGCAGTTGATGGTCTGTTCCACAACCTCCTGTTTTGGCTGAAGATATTGAGCTTTGCCATCTCCTCTTGCCACAGATATAGTCAATCTGATTCTTGTGTGTTCCATCTGGTGAATTCCAAGTGCATAGCTGTCATTTGTGTTGTCAAAAAAAGGTGTTTGCAATGAACAAGTCGTTGGTCTTGCAAAATTCTACCATGTGAGTTCCAGCATTATTTCTGTCACCAAGGTCTATTTGAATTTTGAAGGTTAAAGTAAAATGGTGCTAATAAAAAAGTTTTGTTTCTCAATTGGGGCTTTATTTTTAAAAGAATCAATAATTCACAATCTATCACAGGTCTTCTGGTGGCATAAAAGGGACTTTATCAATTCAGGTTCTATGACAGTGACTAGAAATCACTTTAGAAGCTGAAATTGAACACTTAACTATGTTCTTCCTTAGGATGGTTGTCCATAACCATAACATTTATTAAGCTTTTCTTTTGATACCTTAGATAAACAGATCTACTCTTGTAGTAAAGATCTTTATTTTATTTATTTATTTTTAGGCCTGGTTTCCCAAAAACAAACCTCATTGCCAATGGGTTGATTTTGACTCATAACAACCCTATAGGGCAGAGTAGAACTGCCCCATAGGGTTTCCAAGGTAAATCTTTATGGAACCAGACTACCATGCATTTCTTTCACAGAGCAGCTGGTGGGTTTGAATCACCAACCTTTCAGTTAGCAGCCGAGCACTTATCCACTGCACCACTAGGATTCTTTAGGACTGGTTAGGGGTATGGATTCCCTGAAACTATGGCAATGCATTTATTGAGCTGGGTTCCTTCAGTAAAATAGTTGAGAAAGTCACTTTTCTCTTTGTATTAAACAAAATGATGACTTTTGAAAGACTTAGCAGCTTAAAATCAATGCTTTCTATAAACTATTTTTTAAGGTGGATAATTATTGCTTTTCCTGTGTTAAAATACAAAGGAAAAAAATACAAAGCAGATCATTTAAATTTTTAAATTCTACATAAAGAGGATAATCTTACAGTTGAGAGTTATGAACTATCTGTGACCTTTCTTAAAATTTTAACATTAAAATTCCTGATTAACTTTAAATCCAACCTTTATTTTTCACATGTGGTTTATTTGCTTTATAATATTGTGGTTCAGAAAAGTTTTAAAATAGCTCATGAAAATTTCCAGTTTGTTACTTTTGAAATACTATTTTAAGAATACTTACTGAAACTCACTAATGAAACAGTTAACACAAAAATAAGTCAACTAATATTGTAATTGGGAGCTCTGGTAGTATAGTGGCTAAGACACTTGCCTGCTAACCAGACAGCTGGCAGTTCAAACCCACCAGCCACTCCTCGGAAGGAAGGTTGGGCAATCCTACTTCCTTAGTGATACTGCCTCAGAAACCCAAGGAGGGGCCACTGTGAGTCGGGTTTGACTCGACGGCACATAACAACAACAACAATATTGTAATTATTTAATATATGGAGGAAAGGGTATTATTATCACAGAAGGAAGTGACTGGTGGTGGGCACAACTAAACAAGCTTAAAGGCAGCTTCTATCTTCATGGTTTTAGACTTCTATCATTGGAAGAAATATGATGATTATTTTTTCCCACCAACTGTCTAAAATATCAATTTAAGTTCACATAAGTGCGATGCTTTTTACCCAAATAAGCAACAAGAGTAGCTGATTGATAACTTGCTATTTCAGTCTTTATATTAACTAATTATTCAAAGAGCCACTTGAATAATTGAAATGAGTGTTATAATCCTCTTCCAGGAATTGGGCTTTGCTCTAAAATAAAAAATGAAATGGAGTGAAAATAAGGAAAGAATTAGACTAACTTATGCTCTTTATTCCATTCTCCTTCAAAGTTTTTTTTTTTTTTTTTTTAACTAAATATGTATTAACTCACTGATTTGGAGTACTGGGTTTCTGTTTCTACTTAGAATGTGCTTTCTTAAGTCTGTCTTGTTCTCTGGCTGTATTACAGCTTAGGTCACTTATAATATTAAAAGACCAGTCAATTACATTATGCCTTGATATATTAATTTTCATCCAGTGGTTACTTTTTTGTCTTTTTCTAGTTTTTTCTAAATCTGCTAAAAAATTACTGAGCTTTTCACTCAGGCTGATATATTGACCCTATTTTTAGTGATGGTTTTAAACCACTTCTTTGGTCATCTCAAGGTAACCTTGATGAATTGTTGCATTTGTTCTTTATCATTTTTTTATGTAGCAACTATCTCTATTGATTTGTCAGTGGCCTTTGATTCAAAGAATCACAACATATTGCTATTTGAGTGTCCCTCAATTTGGCAAAGTTTAACTATAGTGGGATAGGTCTCAGGCTACATTAGTGAATAAACCCAAGTCATTTTGTTTAATGGTGTTGAATTTGAGGTGAAAGTGTTACATTCAAAGTTACCTCAGGAGCTAATTATGGGGCTTTTTACTTTTTCAGTTTTTATTAATGACCTACCAGCATCATATAGTTCATGAAATGCTCTGAACATGTACATGCTGATGATATGACCTTAGACCCAGCAAGAACTCAGGAAAGTATGGAGCCATTGTGTGTTTAAACTAGAGACTTACTGAGTGATATTCACAACAAAGATACAAATTTTACATAAAATATTATAAGCGTACTTTTTTAAACTGCACAGAGAAATCCTGGGTAATTTTATATTCTTCTAATTTATTAATTGAAATAGGAGCTCAACTAGCTAAAACATAATGAAATGTATATTTGAGCCTTTATATACAATTTTATTTCCATTTCAAACACAATAAAATTTTACTTGGTAAAAATATAGCACTTCAGAAGTATGCTATTTCCCACTAAAGAATTTTTGAAAATATAGCTTCTATATAGTCTCTCTGAGTGTAAATGTAGAGGTAAAAAATAATTTCTTTAAATTTTTCTTAACTTCTTTTCTTAAACTCAGTAAATTTGTGGCAAAATACTCCCACGGTGGCAAAGAACTTTTTGAGACCAGCTTGCCAGCTATAGTTTTGTATTCTTAGTTTCTAAACTATATATAAAGCTTGAATGTTTGCTGGGTGTGCACAAACTTTTTGGAGAAACTTGTTAACTCACAGAAATCACCCTTAATTATCTTCCTCATACAGGAGGCGAGAGCACTGGGCCCCTTTTAGCACATCATGATTCTCCCACTTCCCTTGGACTAGTTGTTGTTGTTGTTATGTGCTGTCAAGTTGGGCCCGATTCATAGTGACCTCTTCTTGGGTTTCTGAGGCAGTATCACTATGGAAGTAGATTGCCC
>NW_006921758.1:2541463-2565349 GCF_000298275.1 Orycteropus afer afer | reverse complement strand
CCAGCCTTCTGGTTAGCAGTCAAGTGCCTTAGGGACTATGCTACAAGAGCTCTTGGATTAGAGCAGCAGAGAAGTCTAATCTCTAGAGAGGAGGAGAAGAATAAGGAGAATCTCAGTGAGTTTCATGCCAGGACTTTCAGTATATCCTAGAGTCAGCAACAGCCCAGACTTTGGGTTCCAGGATTCTCTTGGGAAATTCGTAACAAAACTCCCTTGCCTGTGGAAGCTGTGAATACACTGATTATACACGGATTTTATGAGACAGAGGTGGTTTCTGTGCTGAAGGGACTTGCATTGCAACAGAGTATACAGTTGTTATTATGTGCCATCAAGTTGGTCTCAACTCATAGCGACCTCTCCTTGGGTTTCTGAGGTGGAATCACTATGGAAATAGATTGCCCAACCTTCCTTCCAAGGAGTGACTGGTGGGTTTGAACCACCAGCCTTCTGGTTAGCAGTCCAGTGCCCTAGGCACTATGCTACTAGAGCATACAGTAGGTAAGAGAATGTACTCTGAACAAGGCCTCCTGATTTCAAACCTTGGTTCTGCCACTTTCCCACCTGAGGCAATTTGTTATCCTTTCTAACTTCAGTTTTCTCTTCACTAATATAGAGTTCTGAGACATTGGTGGTTCAGTGGTAGAATTCTCACCTTACATATGGGAGACCCAGGTTCAGCTCCTAGCTTCATGTGTAGCTACCATCAGTCTGTCAGGGAAGGTTTGTACATTTGTATGATACTGAACAGATTTCAGTGGAGCTTCTACACCAAAATGGCCTAAGGAGAAAGGCCTATAAATTTACTTCTGAAAATCAGACAGTGAGGGATCACAGTTGTCCAATCTTCAGTCAGTCATGGAGGTGGCACAGGATGACTGTGCAAGGGGTCACCATGAGTTGAGTGCAACTGACAGCAACAACAACCAATATGGCGTCATTGAGGGTTAAATTACAGAACACATATAAGAGGCTTACGAAAGTGACATACATAGACATTGCTGAAAAGACTATTAACTGTGTTTACTATTAAAGATGTAAACAGCTTACAATACTAAACATTCTAAGAGCAAAGGAAATGATGACTTGGTCTCTCATAGAAGAGATGACATTTAAAAATAATGATCACTATTTACTGCCCACTTACTATACTGCCAGACACTGTACTGAGCATTGTAGAGGATTTATCTCATTTAATCCCCATAACCAAACACCATACGATAACCTCCTATTAGGCCAGCAAGGCTTCAGAAGGCTAAGTGATTTGCCTTATATCCCATAGGCAGGGAGTGGGAGAGCTCAGATGCAGCTGGTGGCAGTGTTCAACTCAAAACAAAGATTTAAGCTTCTCACACCCATGCTCTTAACCACTCTTATTACATTCTCTTTCCTCTTGAAAAATAAATCTGAGTCATCTGGTTGAATAAGGAGGCTAGGCAGAGAAGAATTTCAGGCAGAAGGAAAAATATGGGTAAATGCACAGAGGTGTGAAAGTATGTGAAAGGGCCCTGGGGCCACATGGTAAAGGACTCTTTGTGCCATGCTGAGAGTTTGGACTTGGACTTTTAAAGAGTGAAGAGCCACTGAAGGACTTTAAAGCCACTGAATAAAGCTATGTAATCAGATTTATATTTGGAAATACAGTGGGCAATGCATCTGGATGGATTGGAGTGTTATGAGTAGAGGTGGGAACCTTTTAAGAAGAGGTCCATTACATTGATCTGGACAAGAAATGGTGAGAGCTTGAGTTTATGAAGTAGGAGGGATACAGAGTGGAAAAAACAGATCTAAGAGGTGTTTTAGTGGTAACTTGAACAGGGCTTGATAACAGATTGCATGACTGAGGGAGAGAGAAGCTCTGGCTGATTCAGGGCTCTCACTCTGTGGCAGGTGATTGAAATTCATGAAGATGCAGAATAGGAAGAAATTACTTAATTTCTGTTGAAAGATCTGTTAGGTAAAGCCAGTAAGAAATAGCAAAAATTTTAAAGGAGATATTGAGGACATGAGGGGCATTTTCAGAGAAGATTTAAACTTGACAATGCAAACTTCTATTGTCTGTAAGAAGACTAAAGGAGAGACTAAAGGTACCAACATCCTGGAAAATGTCCAATTGCCATTACAGGCTCTTAGGGGGTCAGTGGAAATGGCAAGTATGCACAACTTTCAATTACAGTAAAAGCTCACTGATTTGGATTAATTGGGGTAAAGGGCAGCCTGACTAAATAAAACTCTGATTTATAGAAAAATTTAAAATAAATTCAGTTTGATTACTTTTAAGTATTTTCAGCTAACTCTATTTTCTATTGAAAGTGATAAATTGCTAAGAATGATTTGTAAATTTGAAAAAGACCTGCTCTGAAGGACAATTATATTATTAATTTATTCATTCATTTAATAAATATTTAATGCCCACCATATGCCAGGCAATATTGAACAAAAATGATGCTTATAAATTGCACATGATCACTTTATGCTTTTAAAAGGATTACTATTTCCATTCTTTTCTTACAGGTTCACATCTCTAAAATATTTAGATATCTGAATATATAGCCTCAAGAGGAGGAGTTTCATCATTCTGAAGAAAGTAGAAAGTTCCCAATTTCAATGATCACAATTACTGAGGTGGCACCTTAATGAGAGTTTCCTGTAGCAGAGGTTCCAGTTGGTCTCTATTCTTTTGTTTTAACAACTCCTCCATCCAATCACCTTCCTCTCCAGGGCAGTTTCTAAAATGAAAATCTGACTCTGTGGGTTCCAGGCTTCACCTCCTTTCATCTTGAATATCATTTACAGGTTACAAATAGTAGTGAATTCTTGGGGATGGAATTCATGATCTTCATCATATCTAATCTTTGTATGTGTATCGCAGATTCAAAATTTATACCTAGCTTGCTGCACATAACCTGCTGCTCCCTGTCCTTGTATTTTTGCATATGCATTCCACCTACCTGGAATTTCCTTCACATTTATTCTTGAATTACTCACCTTTCAAAACCTTACTCAGGAAGCACTTCCTTTTTGAAAGCCCCCGCCCCCCACCCCCATACAAGATGATTCATCCTTTTTTCTGTTTTAGTTTAGACAATCCATGTATCACATTTGGTTATTTATTTAAATGCTTCTTTCTTTCACTAGACTATGTTTCTTGAGGTCAAGGGCCTTGTATTATTCATCTTTGTCTCTGTGGCACCAAGGACAGCACCAGACGCAATATAGACACTAACAAGCATTTATTGAGTTGAATTGAGTTGAGAGTTCTTAACTAGTGTGGACACTATCAAAGCTTTTTGCGTTGTGCCCTATTATCTTGCCCCCTACCCATTCAGTTTATTCTTCCTTATCATAACAATATGTCGGTCATCATGGGAGGGAGGAATAATTGGAAAAAAATTAGATAATGTTATTTGTTGCTATAAATTTAATAGATGTGGACTCAGTGGATGTTTCACTATGATATATATGTGATTTCCAAACTTTGGATTTGATTTATGTATACATTCTCTTTATCCCACTCTTACTACATTTTCTTTCCATCACTCTTGCTCTATCATTGTCTGTATAGGTTGGAAGTTGAGTCTATAATTAGACCAGAGCTTGCTCCTTATATCTTAACTTAATGATATATAATTAGAATCTCAGAAGATTTCAAAATATGGGGTTAAGCATGTTTAAATGCTACAGTTCACCTCCATAAATTCATGCTACATTTGATCCTCTATTAGCTTTCAAAATTGTTCAACCTTCCCAGCAATTCTGTCTTATGGCATGTAACAGTAAGTGATCTCTATGACAGGAAGAGAAGTAATTAATTAGATTGATGGTTAAAGACTCCCTCCCCAAGTTGTCAATATCCATATTTATATCATAATACTGCAATTTTGACAGAATTATTTGCTTTTTATGAAAATCTGATGAGGCAATTTTCAGATTCTCTAAAATGAATCAAAAATTTGATATACACACAGACACATATCCATACCCTTGTTAACTTTTCTCCATTTTAAATTATTTTACACTTCGAGATTTGGGTTGGGAAAGATTACCCAATATCATAAAACTGGGTTTTCAAACAGACTTTACAGTCTAGTTTTCAAAAGGTAAGACATTCTGATGACCTCACTCTTTAAAACAGTTTAGCAGTAGAGTCTACTTAATTAAACCTTTTGATCTTTGCTGAATGATAACAAAGCACAAAGAATGGTGAAAAGATTTTTCTTAATATCTATAAGAAAGAAATTCAGTGATCTGTGATCTTTCTAAAGTGCTACAGAATATAGTATGTGGTGTGAGAGTTTAATACACACACACACACACACACACAAATATCATTGTAACAAAATAATCACAATATGTTTCCTAAAACCAACCAAAGAGAAAAGAAGTAGTGGAACTAATAATAGGTGTTTGTTCTGATATTATCCAATGAACAGAAAGACTGTCCCATAATTCTATATGGCCAAATGTTCTAGAGGTTGATGTTTAGGATGGTGCATGCAAGTAGAAAGGAACTGGGTGGTATAACAGCTAAGCATGTGGCTGCTAACTGAAAGGTTGGCAGTTCATATCTATCCAGCTGCTCTGCAAGGGGAGGACATGATGAATTGCAACTGTAAGGACTGTAGGCAAGAAAACCCTATAAGGCAGTTCTACTCTGTCATAGGGGTTCCTATGGGTCAGAATCGACTCGATGACACCCAACAACAACATGTAATTAGAGTATTAGATGGCTACGGAAACCTGGTCATGTTTTACCTGAGTGGACTTATTTTGTTATCTATTTAATTGGCTGGTGGCAAAGTAGATAATGTGCTTGACTGCTAATTGGAAGGTCAACAGTTCAAACCACCAGCTGCTCTGCCAAAGGAAGACAGGACAATGTACTTCCGTAAAGATTTACAGCCTTGGAAAACCAATGGGGGGAGTCACTATGAGTCAGAAACGACTCGATGGCAGTGGGGTATTTTTTTTTTTTTAAATAGTGAATTGGAAGAAAACATGGCATAGTGATACATATTTCACCAGCATTATTGTGTTCTGTTGAGAAATGTTAATCATTTTACTTTCAGCCTACAATTTTTTTAACTTTGACTGTTATCCAATACTGGAAAAGACAATACTAACAAAAAGCTTGGGAGCTCTGGTGACATAGTACCTGCGGCATTTGACTGCTAACCAGAGGCTGGCAGTTCAAAACCACCAGCCACTCCTCAGAAGGAAGATTGGGCACTCTACTTCCCTAGGGTTACTGCCTCGGAAACCCAAGGAGGGGTCGCTGTGAGTCCAGATCCACTCCACGGCAGTGAGTTTGGTTTGATTTAACAAAAAGCTTTGTGAAAAGTCCTCTCCGTTTCCTGAACTACTGAGTGAAAGAAGTTAATCAATTAAGGATGCCTATCAAGAAGGATCATAAATTCTACAACTAACTGTTGATGCCAGGCCTATAACTGACCTTACTATTCATATTATTCCTCACCAAAGCTGCATAATTATGGACACCACACAACAGCAGAGGAGAAAGCCCCTCACTGGCCTTTGTTTAAAGGAAACTACAACTGGGGTGTCCCTTAATGATAGTTCATGAAACGCCAGTCAATGCACAGATTCAATTCCATGTTTCCATTATGTCGGTACATGGTATTTTAGCCTTTTGAAAGTGCAAAATACATGAAGTAGTATCTATTCAGGATCCAGGCAAAGTCAGTTTGTGCCAACTGGTAAATGTCCATTTAAGAACAGGTAATAAGTTCAGGTTCTGTTGGCTTTCACTCATGGAGCAATGACCTTTTGATAATCTTTAGGGATCCTTGTAAGGACAGTACTTTGACTAAGGCAAACCTGAGGGGAACCTGTGAGTAGCTCCCCAGGATATCTGCTCTGGTTTTATACTCAGATTCCAGTGCAGTTGCCCATTAATGCATTAAGTATCAAGAAATTGCACTTACTTGGGAAGGGTGATGGGATGGAGACAGTTTGTGATAATTTCTAGTAGGTCATGCTATCTACAATAAATTAAGAGAACATTTCTTACTCCATTACGCTCTATAAAGCAGTTTCACAAACATCATTGAATGCCCATAATGGGAAAGGCTCAGGGATCAAAGGCAAGTTTATTAAATAAATGATCATAAAAACTTTAATCATGAAAATTCATGGTCCAGAATCTCTATATTATTAATCATCCACATGTATCAGTTTTTTCTCCCAGTGTTTCTTAATGCCAGAGCTTGGTTGACATGGATTAAAGTCAGATCCTTAGTTCAGTTACTCATTCATTTATTCATTACATTTGTCAAACATCTACTATGTGTAGGCTCTGTGTTAGTTGCTGAGAATGAATACAAGGGTTAGCTAAAAATAAATAACACCCCTGTTCTTATGGAGCTTATAGTCTATTGATAATTAATATGTTTAACTGAACAACTAGCCAAACATCATATGCAGAAAATTCAACTAGCTGCATTGTTTTATGTTTCCCCCCAGTGTTCTTTCTTTTGCTAACTGCCTTCCCTAGACTAATCCGTTTTTTTTTTTTTTCACTTATACCACAGGTTTTAATGTTTACTCCTTCTCTATTATTTCTATCTATTATTATATTCTTTGACTGAATTAGTTAATTAGTTCACTCTACCTGGCCTCCTATTTGTGACTCCTACCACCAACTCTTTGACCATAGTCCCTGATATCTGACCTTTCCCCCTGACTCATTGGTCTCTGCCCCAGGATCTTCTTGTGGGTTCTTGGGCTCATCTCTTCTCTCTGAGTCTATTGCTACTAGTGATTTGCTGTTTTATTCACAGACAATCAATGTAATTTATGCTAGTGTGACTGTATTTCCATAGATAGCTCCAGGTCATTTATAGTCTCTCAGCAAATGAGTGTAACTGTTATCTATTGCTACAAAATGTAGTGTAACCAACCATACCATACAATCCAGTAGTTTAAGAGAATCCCCATTTATTTAGCTCATAAATCTAAGAGTGGTGAGGGCAGTTCTGCTTTCATGAGGCAAGTCATCTATAGGTCAGGTTTATGGATTTTTGCTGAGTTTTCTCACATGACTGAGGACCACACTTGAACAACTGGGCTGATTCAGCTTTGCTCCAGGCATTCTCTCATCTTCTAGCTGGCTGGCCTTAGCTATTGTCTTGGCAGTGATAGGATTCTGAGACATAGGACATTTGAGATCTAGGCTCTAGAGCTACATCACGTTTACTGCCTTTCTTTTGGCCAAAGTGGTGGTTCAGTGGTAGAAGTCTTGCCTTCCATGTGGGAAACCAGGTACAATTCCCAGCCAATACACTTTGTTGGGGGAGCTTTGGTAGCAAAGTGCCTAAGGCACTTGACTGCTAACCAGAAGGCTGACCGTTCAAACCCACCAGCCACTCCTCGGAAGGAAGGTTGGATTTCCGTAGTGATACCACCTCAGAAACCCAAGGAAGGGTTGCTATGAGTCAGGTCCGACTTGATGGCACATAACAACAACAACAACACTTTGTTTGCAGCCACAGCCCATCTGTCAGTGAGGCTTATATGTTGTTATGATGCAGGACAGGTTACAGCAGAGTTTCCACACTAAGACAGAATGGCGATCTATTTCCAACAATCAGCTGTTGCAAACCCTATCTATCACAATGGTTCTATTTGCAACTAATCATGGGGATGATGTAGGAATGGGCAATGTTTCGTTCCTTTGTGCATAGGATTGCCATGACTTGGCCTGACTCTGCGGCAGCTAACAACAAAGTCACAAGAGCAACCCAGATTCAAGGGGCAGGAAAGTAGACTCTATACCCCTCTTGAAGGGAGTAGCTACAAAGCACCATTATGAAGAGCCTGGAAAATTGGGGCTACATTTTGCAAACAATATTCCACAATAAATTAATTTCCAACTAATGAAAAGTGCATTTCTTTGCAGTCTTGGGTTTGGACTTACGTAGGAGTTGGGCATGTGAACTTGAATTGTGGCAGAGATAAGGGAAAACAAGCATAGTATTTTTTCCTGTCACTGTGTAATGCATCCTTGAGACCTGTCAGCAGTTCTGGAGAAAGTAGTTATGAGCGAGCAGAGTAAATGGATAGGAGTTGAAACATTTATGAAGTAGAGTGCAAGGACTGCTCCTTCTGTGTGTTCAGCCGAATCATCTTGATTGCTCCCACTTTCACTTTGGCTTCCAAGGGCAAGAGAAAATTACAAGGAATATTCTGGGTGGCTTTTTACTAGGAGTTCTGTGGGATCTCCACTATCTGGTTGATGGACACAGTCAGGAAAAGTATATTGGTCGCCATGAATCTCTGAAGGTAGACACTTCTTTCCAGGCTTACACAAAGATATGTAATGTGGAACAGAGTGATTCAATACAGATAATTTAATAAATTTAAAAGTACAATTTATTCTTATTTACTAAATACATTTATTAGGTTTGTCTTCAGAAATAAAATGCTCTTTTATACCAGTTTTTCATCCTTTCAGTTATTCATATTCACTGACTTGAAAATGTAGTGGATCAAACAGTATTTCCTATTTTTCTAAAATTTTTTAGAGAGAAATGAGTCATCTCTGTTGTTGTTGTGTGCCTTCGAGTCGGACCTGACTCATAGCGACCCCTCCTTGGGTTTCTGAGGCAGTATCACCGTGGAAGTAGATTGCCCAATCTTTTTTCTGAGGAGTGGCTGGTGGGTTTGAACTGCCAGCCTTCTGGTTAGCAGTCAAATGCTTTAGGGATTACAATACCAGAGTTCTGGAGTCATCTATAGGGAGACATTAATACAGAACATTTTACTGAGAATAGTATATTTGCTCAGATTCTTGAAGTATTATTTTTGAGTGCTATGCCCTTTTACCACATGATTTTTAGGATAAATGGTTTTGAACTAGCTTAGCCAGCAGTATTCTCTGGGGTTAGTTCACAATGGGCATATTGTATTTATCTAATTTATCCACTTAGGAACAGTTCATATGTGTTGCTTAGTTGTTTATATCTTAACACTTACATTTAGCATTTGGCTTGTGTTCTATTTACTTGTAAGAATGTGTTAACTATGAAGAACAATTCCTCCCTTGTGATCAGACAAATACATTTGATTATCTGTCTTTGAGTAAGATGTATAGAATGATGGCATCTTAGAGTCAGCAGAGACCATGGTAATTATTTTAAAGTGATATTGATGCAAAGTGATGACCATTTATTTTCCAACTTGATGTCTTTTTCTCCTCTCTGCTGGATAATCCTCTGAAACACCTGTGACTTTTATTGAATTTCATTGACTAACAGCTGTCATGGTGTCTAAGACTTTTCAGACATTGTTTGAAAAAGCAACTCCTGGTAATGAGTTGGCAAGAGGTCTTTTGTTTTTACTTTTTTGGCTCATCCTCCCACCTCCAACACAGCACTGCCACCAGGTGGGGGAAGGAAGGTGAAGCCAGGGGGGAAAAATACCTTAAGTGACCCCACTGAACTTGTATTTCTGGCTGAAGAACATTCAAAATGAAAGATGTAAAGTCATGAAAGTGCATGACAAAAGGGGAAAAGCAAGATGTATTTAGCTGAAATACAAGATGGTGAAGTAAGAAGACAGTCTAGTAAATGAAAGGTAGAGTGTAGGGGTTTTGTTGTTGTTGTTACCATTGATATGAAATATGACACTATCATTAGAAAGCAAAATATTCCATTGATAGTTGTGTTCTGAGAAAACTTTTTTTTTCACTCTTGTTGGACCCAAGAAAGCTTCCAATAGTGTCTGAGACTCTTGACAGTATTATGAAGATCCAAGATTATTATGAATAACAGTTACCCCAATTTTTTTAACATTAAGATGTCCACAATAATTTCAGCATGTAGTAATTTTTCTTTCTTAATAAGGAAAGATACAATAATTAGAATGTGAACACATTTTTTTTAATGTAAGAAAGTGTGATATTGTCACTGCCCTTTCCATATTTTTTTCTGAAGGAGAATGAATATCATCTGCATTTCTCTTAAAAGAAATTGTGCTTGTTTGCTTGCTTTTTGACATGTCTCTTTGTATCCCAAACAGGGCAAAAAGGATTTTGTGTTTGGATTCTACCATGGACTCAGCATTTCTGCTCATGATCATAAAAGGCCAAAATTATGACTTCCTTTGCTGAATTATGACTTTCCTCAGTATTCTGTGGCTATGGACAAGAGTCCTCTCCTAACCCTAGAATTGGCAGTTCTAGTTTGAGGTTCAAATTCACTGCCGTCGAGTCGGATCCAACTCATAGTGACCCCTCCTTGGGTTTCCAAGGCAGTATCACTATGGAAGTAGATTGCCCAGTCTTCCTTCCAAGGAGTGGTTGGTGGGTTTGAACAGCCAGCCTTCTGGTTAGCAGTCAACCACCTTAGGCACTATGCTACCAGAGCTCCCAGTTTGAGGTTAGGACCATTCATATAATTGGCTGAAGATTTTCACTTTCAGTGAGTGCTTCAGGCAGATCATTTACATCAGTAGAGACAATGCATGGATAGTCTTTGGGCATAATATTTGCCAGAAATTACTCTTACAAAAAACTGAATCACCCCCAATGTTTTTAACATTGAGTTGCCCAGAATAATTTCTTTTGTGTACCTTAAAGCAGACAAGGTTCATCTTTCTGTCTTACTCCATAGCTAACACAATGCCTTCCTCAGAGTGGGCTCACTTAGAAATGCTAATGGTGAATTAAAAGTTGAATTTGCTGTATTTGAGATTATGATTGCTTTTTAAATAAATCTAAGATCCATATGACAATAGATGAGTTTCATTGACATTTTGTCCTCAGTTTTCTCATCTGTGATATAGGATGAATAGTACTTTCTCTTTTAGAACCAACCAATCACCATTGAATTGATTCCAACTCAATGTAACCCCATGCGTGTCAGAGTAGAACTGTGTTCCATAGAGTTTTCAAGGCTGATTGATTGGAAGTAGATTGCCAGACCTTTCTTTCAAGAGTAACTTTATGTGGATTAGTACTGACAATCTTTTGTTTAGCATCCAGCCATGATAACTGTTTGCACCATCCAGGGATTTTCCCTTTTAGAGTCATAAATAATATTGAAATCGTTTGTGTGCAATGTTGCTAAATATATCCAAGATTCCAAGAATGTGTCTTTATATAAGTAATTTCTTAGTTTCATATTGTTGTCACTCAGAGAGAAAGTCATTGTCTGTTGTTTGTTTTGAAAATCATTTAGAAAATAGTAGTGACTAAACCAATTTACCTTGTTATTTCTTTGTTAACAGAAATGTTTATTTGCTTTGTTTATGCTTTCCTTTATAATAAATGTGTTAGCTTCCAGAAACTGCCCTGGAAATTTAAGTGACATGATGAATTATTTTTAGAATGGTAATTTCAGTCCCTAACATCATCACTTTTCATTTTCTTCAAGCTCTTGGACAACATTGGAGGGGGGAAAGAGTACATTACTATAATGTGGGGGTCATATAATATGGAGTAACTGTATTCATAACTCTTCCACCTGCCTGGCAGAAAAATCAATGGGCTGCATTTTATCATTGCACATGGGGACAGTTATGTAGTGCTCCATGGATTATAAACATTTGATAGGGTCCTAGGAAAGGTTACAGGAGCTCTGCTGGCACAAGAGTTAAGGCATTCAGCTGCCAACCAAAGCATCAGCAGTTCAAACCCACCAGCCACTCCATTGGAGAAAGATGAGGCAGTCTGCTTCTGTGAAGATTTACAGTCCTGGGAACCATATGGGGGCAGTTCTACTGTCTTTTAGGGTCACTATAAGTTGAAATCAGCTTGAAGGCAGTGGTTCAGAAAGGTTAGACAAAAATATCTAAATAAAAATTAAATTTGAAAATTAATATCAAATATACTTAGAATACCCTGGAAGAGTAAGAGTAAAGAATTTATTTTATGTCAATAGTCTAATGTCTTCAGTTCCCATGTCACACATTCTGTTGTTGCTAGGTGCTGTTGAGTTGCTTTTCTACTCATAGCAATCCCATGTGACAGAGTAGAACTGCCCCATAGGGTTTCCTAGACTTTAGTCTTTGCAGGAGCAGATCCCCATGTGTCTCTCCTGTGTAGCCATTGGGTGAGTTCCAACCATCAACCTTTGGATTAGCATCAGAGTGCTTAACCCACAAGCCCTCATGGCTCGTTCACATAGTTTTACTCATTTTAGTTAGTTGACAGTGACCTTTGTGGTATCACCAGAGTTAACATTTTCAACAATGTAAATGCTATTGTTTATAGTCTCTTTTGTATTAAGAACAAATAGAGCAGTATTAAAAATTATATACTCATAAAAAAACTGAACTCACTGCCATCCAGTCAATTCTGACTCATAGCGACATCCTTTGGGTTTCCCAGGGGTTAAATCTTTACGGAAGTAGATTGCCCAGTGTTCCTTCTTCCGAGGGGCTGGTGGGTGTCAACCACCAACCTTGTGGTTAGTAGTCAAATGTTTAGGCACTGCGCCACCAGAGATCATTTATATACTCATAGATGTTAATGTACTGCTAATTTTGATGATGTATTTTCTACAATATCTTGTGAATCTCTGTGATCGCACTTATGGAACGTTTTCCACTTAGGTTTACATCTGTCTTCTCTTGAGGAAAGGACTGTGCATTCATTATTCATCATTGTATCCTAGTGCCCCAAACTGTGCCATGATCATTAGAGATCCTCAACATTTGCTGAATAAATGTTGAATAAATGAAGGAATAAATATACTAAAGTAGAATGCAGTGTCTTGGAAAAAAATATCCACAAAAAATAGTTGACATTTTCCTCAGAGATTATCATCTCATTCACTCAATCTCATATTATGATTATTTTGCAAATCTAGTAATTTACCAAACTACTTGTAATGTCAGGAATCACCTCTAGACAATAATTAATAATTTTCAAGGTAATATACCACACACACATATATGGATTGCTGTGGAAAGATAAAGGAATGCCATCATCTGTTTCTGATCTCCACAGAGAGGCTAGGTATGAATCTCAGGACTAACTTCAATCTCAGTTATTTATCATTCATTGAAAGAGTTACTTCTGAGTTGTCATAGCATTGGGTTGTGAAGAAGTTAACCCATGAGCTGTAGCTTATTAATGCTCTCAGAAAAAATGAGCCTTGTCTTTCTTTACATTTGTAATCCACACATTAAGACATAAAGCTTTCCTTGGGTGCTGGCACACTAGAGAACATTTCACTGAGCTGAGTTACAACGTGGTCTGGTCTCTAAGAGATTGCTGCAACAAACGAAGGTGTAAGTAAAATGCGAGAGTTCTGTACTGTGTATGGTCCATCAACATTAATGAGAATTGTAAATGTTCTACGAGTGTGAAGTACAAAATGGCCCTCTGAAGTTATTTTTATTGGTATTTATTCATGGGACAGTCAGTATCTGTGGCACCTATAAACATATAAGATAAGGTTCCTGCCCTGAGCAGCTTACAGTCTAACTCAAGAAGATGACAGTTATGGTAATATGTTTTAGTGAGCTGGGCTTTTCTTCTAAGCATCATGATACCCATAGGAGAAGAGAATATGGCCCTGGCTATTGATGAGCTGGATTCATTGCTTTAAGCCAAGTAATATTTCAGAATGATCCCAAACACTGCTGCTGCTCCCACCAATAGGGTGGTTATGCGGGTACCAATCATTCTCATTAAAGGAAAAGATAAAGAACCAAGACAGAATTTTGGAAAATGGAAATAAGCAAATTAAAAACACACAGAGAACTTCCAATTACCATGCAGACTGTATGAAAGCATCCAATCTGGAATTAATCATTTCAGTCATTTATACGTAAGTTTGTGTCTCCCTTTTCATAAGCATCTCACTCTGCTATAAATGACATCCTGTTTTATGAAAGTATAATGTGAAAATCTACTGATAAGCCAAATAATAAAAACTTTATAGCATGTCAGGGCTTTATTATTATTATTATTTAACCTCAATCAAGTTATAATACCAAACACATGTATCCTTGGCCTAAATCACCTTGTCAAGTTTAACTGTATATTCAACTTCATTTACATGACATATGATCTAATACTGGAGAACAACAATACCATTGTAGTGTTAATTGAAAACTCCAAACTGAGAGCCAGGAGAAACCACCGGTCTGATTGCTGAGGGTCCCAGGGAAGGGGATCTATTCCCACACCTGCAGTTGGTCCATAACACTAACATTGTTACCCACATCTGGGTCTAATCAGCCCAGAGGCCTTGATATGCTGCTCCTGGGGCACATAAATTTAGCATTACATTCATTTTAAAAGCCCCCTCTTTCAGTTTTTTAAGGACAAGATAGATTCATGGCTCCACAGAGTCTAACAAAGTAGAAACCACAAACAGAGTAAGTTACTGCCACAGGCCTTGCAGACTTGACTTACCAACTCTTTGCCACTTAAATAATGGAATTTTATGTTCAGCCCTCGCTATCCAAAATGTGTTTCCACCAACAGTGAAGTTCGACTGAAAAGCTGTATTTAAAATAAAAGCAAATCCTCAGAAAGCGAGCCAATTTGTATAAATCAGACTTTATGTAAGGATATGAGATAATATCTAACGGAGAAATATAAGCCTAGGAGTCATAATTTGCCTCATTCGCTCCATAACTGTAAGGCCTTTTAGAATTGACCCTTCATAGTACGTTATAAGGAGGTTTACATCCAAGGGGGCTTTTCAAACCAAAAGTTAAAGATTTTTTAGATCTTTTGGTTGGGACTTTGGACAGATGCTACTGAGGATAAAGGGTCTGCTTGACCTGGCAATTATTTTTCTGCAACTGCTCTGCAAAGTGTAGCTTTTACGAAAAGTACTGCTGCCACTCAAAATGAGTGAAAATGAAATACTATCTTGTGTTTTGTGCAGATGCACTAGATAACCAAAGAGTTATGAAATAGAAAAAAATGCCTGCACAATTTGTACAGTGACATTTGTTGAGACTATAAATACAAGAAAAAAAAGAGTTTTGCAAACTACTTGTTTGTGTGCTTGAGACCAATTTGTTGTAGGGCAGAATTTTTTTATTTTGTTTTGATTTTGGTTGCTTACTCTCTTTCCTTCTTTTGGGTTGCTAAAAGGTAAACGTGTTGCCTATGTAGTTCAAGAGGCTGATACATGAGTGTAACTTTTGTGTGCTGATAATGTTTGGAACTTGCTGGCTGGGCTGTTTTGTTTATTTATTGGTTCATCATGGTGCTTTGTCTTCAAGGACTTCATGTGAGTGGATGAATTAGGTTTCTAATGAACTTTCTCAAATGATCTACTATTGGAAATTAGTAGACAAGTGGGATTGTTGTTGTTGTTGTGTGCCGTCCGAGTTGGACCCGACTAACAGCGAGCCCTCCTTGGGTTTCTAAGGCGATATCATTACGGAAGTAGATTGCCCATCTTCCTTCCGAGGAGTGTCTGCTGGGTTTGAACCGCCAGCTGCCTCATGAGTGAAAAATATGAAAACCAGGTTGGTATTTGTGTGTGTAGAAGCAGATTGGTTCAATAGGAAATAAGTATTTTGCAGGAAAAAAAAAAAAAAGATTTTCGGAATTTATGGATGGAGCACAGGTGAGAAAATTGGTAGTCCTCATGAAGTGCTGTATAATTCAGAAAACAATGGTCGTAAAAATGAGTGTAATTCATGAAGAAAGTTTCCGGTAAAACTCAGGTTACTGTATTTAAGAAAAACAGGATAGGCTTCTACATTTTAAAAATGCTTCCTTTTTTTTTTTTTTTTTTTAAATCCATTTCAAAGAGAATGTATCAGTTATCTAGAAAATGCAGGGATATGAGAATAGATACTTCAACAAAGCTATCAACATAAGTAAAACTAGCACAGACATTTGGATCTGTAATGAGAGTATCCAAAATGATGGTACACACGAACAAAGCATCTACTACCTGCCAGACAGTGTAGTAGACATTTTATGGTAGTTCGTATGGCTAATGCTGCCTTTCTCTGCTGGCTTGAACCAGCTCATTAGCTAGCTTTATCCTTACATCAGAATTGTTTTGTGGAAATAGCTGTGCTTTCTGACTATAACTTGGTTTCTAGAAATTGGAGGTATTCTCATAGTCAATATGCTGTGATTAATGTATTGTACTCATATTCTGGGTTTGTTTTTTTTTCTGTAATTTATAATTTGAAGATAAGCTTAAAGCCAAGTCAGGGCACCTACATCACTTTGAAGTATAATGCACATACATAAAGGCATAGAGATTTTTATTTTTGTTTTTTGTTTCATGAGAAATGATAGGCACAGACAGAATGATGCTGGAAGAGTTCCCATAAGATAGACTAAATGGTGCTGGCAATTTCCACTATAATGAATATGGTAAAACCATGAACTAGCTCTGTTTAAAAAACTGTTCAATATTTAGTTCTAATATATTTTTTAAATGGCAACTTCCAATTAATTTAGTTTCATAACCTCAAACACTTTCAAGAAGTGAAACATTCATTCAAGTTACCAAGGAAACATTTTGTATAGACTAGAAGCACAATCTCGGGTCATTTGTTATTTGAGTAATTATGGACTATCTAGAGTTATCCGTAGATCTAAGTTTGCACCCATTTCCCGGTGCTCCAAGGTAAGGGAATGATAAGGGCATATAAAGGGATATTTGAGACAGTTAATGAATCCTTTAATATCTGTGAAATCTATATTTTTGTAGCCAAAAATTATAAGGGGTCACAATAGGATCACAGTAAACAAGAGAATTTCTCTAAATCAGCAACAAACTGATTGCAGACCTCTTATATCCTTTCCGAATATTATAAATAGTTACATTGATTGATTACACACTGAACACATGCTTGACAGTGTCCATACATTATCTTACTAGTCACTACAACAGAATAGCCAAGTGAATAAGGAAATTGACATTCATAGATATTAAATAACCTGCCCAAGGCAATACAACTAAAAGGTCTTGCTGACACCTTATGTAATACTTTCATAGCCTTGCTCACAGTTTGTACTTATATATTGGGATAATTATGGATTAATGGCTGTCTTCTGCTGTGTGAGGACAGGGTCTGTGTCTGTTTTGCATCCACAACTTAGTACAGTGCATAAAACATGTTGTTAATGTTAGGAGCCGTTGATTTGGCTCTGACTCAGCAATTTTGTATATAACAGAATGAAATATTCCTCGGTCTTGCACCATCTTCATAATCATAGGTTAGAGTCCAATGTCGAAGCTACTATTTCACGCCATCTCATTGAGGGTTACTTATTAATCTCCTGTCCTTGTCATTCACCTGTGGCTACCCTATTTTGTGTTCCATGGCCTTCGATGGTAACAGTAAGGAAGTGGATGGAGAATTTTATCTTTTCATTGATTCTCACTGTTGTTGTTGTTGTTGTTAAGTGCCGTCGAGTCGTTTCCGACTCATAGCGACCCCATGCACAGCAGAACGAAACACTGCCCGATCCCGCACCAGCCCCACAATCCCTGCTATACTCGAGCCCATCATCGCAGCCACTGTATCAATCCATCTCGTTGAAGGCCTCCCCCTCTTTCGTCGACCCTCCACTCTACCAAGCATGACATCCTTCTCCAGGGAATGGTCCCTTCTTACAACATGACCAAAATAGGTGAGACGAAGTCTGGCCATTCTTGCTTCCAAGGAGCATTCTGGCTGCACTTCCTCCAGGACAGATCTGTTAGTTCTTTTAGCAGTCCATAGTACTTTCAGCATTCTTCGCCAGCACCACAACTCAAAAGCATCAACTCTTCTTCGGTCTTCCCTATTCATTGTCCAGCTCTCACATGCATACAAGGTGATTGGAAATATCATGGCTTGTGTCAGGCGCACCTTAGTCCTCAAGGAGATGTCCTTGCTCCTCAGCACTTGAAACAGTTCCTTCGCAGTTGACTTTCCCAATGCTACACGTCGTCTAATGTCCTGACTGCTGCTTCCGTTGGCATCGATTGTAGAACCAAGCAATGTGAATTCCTTGACAACCTCAATCTTCTCTCCATTGATTGTGATGCTGCTCATTGGTCCAGTTGTGAGGATTTTTGTTTTCTTTATGTTGAGATGTAATCCATACTGCAGACTGTATTCTTCAACCTTCATCAGTAGGTGCCTTAAGTCATCCTCACTTTCAGCAAGCAAAGTTGTATCGTCTGCATATCTCAGGTTGTTAATGATTCTTCCTCCAATCCTGATACCACGTTTTTCTTCATATAGTCCAGCTTCTCGGATTATTTGCTCAGCATATAGATTGAATAAGTGTGGAGAAAGAATACAACCCTGACGCACTCCCTTCTTGATTTTAAACCATATAGTGTCCCCTTGTTCTGTTCGAACGACAGCCTCCTGGTCAAGGTACAGATTCCTCATGAGTACAATCAAGTGCTCAGGGATTCCCATTCTTCTCAATGTTATCCATAATTTGTCATGATCCACACAATCAAATGCCTTTGCATAGTCAATAAAACACAAGTAAACCTCTTTCTGGTATTCTTTGCCTTGAGCCAAGATCCATCTGACAACAGCTATGATATCCCTTGTTCCACGTCCTCTTCTGAATCCGGCTTGAACCTCTGGAAGTTCTCTGTCAATATACTGCTGCAAACGTTTCTGAATTATCTTCAGTAATATCTTACTTGCATGTGATATTAATGATATTGTTCTATAATTTCTACATTCTGTGGGATCACCTTTCTTTGGAATGGGCACAAATATGGATCTCTTCCAGTCAGTTGGCCAGGTAGCTGTCCTCCAAATCTCTTGGCATAACTGAGTGAGCGCCTCCAATGGGGCATCTGTTTGTTGAAATATCTCAATCGGTATGCCATCAATTCCCGGAGCCTTGTTCTTCGCCAGTTCTTTCATTGCAGCTTTGACTTCTTCCTTCATTACCATTGGTTCTAGATCATATGCCACTTCCTGAAATGGATGAAGATCGATCAGTTCTTTTTGGTACAGTGACTCTGTGTATTCCTGCCATCTTCTCTTGATGTTTCCTGCATCATTCAATATTTTGCCCATAGAATCTCTCACTATTGCAACTCGAGGCTTAAATTTTTTCTTCAGTTCTTTCAGTTTGAGAAATGCTGAGCGTGTTCTTCCCTTTTGGTTTTCAGACTCCAGGTCTTTGCACATTTCATTATAGTAATTGGCTTTGTCTACTCGAGCTGCTCTCTGAAATCTTCTGTTCAGCTCTTTTACCTTTCCATTTCTTCCGTTTGCTTTAGCGATTCTCCGCTCAAGGGCAAGGTTCAGAGTCTCTTCTGTCATCCACTTTGGTCTTCTCTTCTTTTCTTGTCTTTTTAGTGATCTCTTGCTTTCTTCATGGATAATGTTCTTGATATCTTCCCACAATTCATCTGGCTTTCGGTCACTGGTGTTCAATGCATCAAATCTATTCTTTAGATGATCTCTAAATTCAGGAGGGATATATTCAAGATCATATTTTGGCTCTCGTGGACTTGTTTTAATTGTCTTTCTCACTAGTGCCATGGATTTTGTACTCCAATTATTTTATTTTCACCACTTTCTCTCTCAAGCCTCATGCAATCTCCAGTGGAAAATGTAGGACAGTGTTAGTAGGACCTGCTTTGTTATACTTAAGAATTGCCCTTCCCTCATGACCCCTATGGACTAAATTTGTCCTCAACTCTTTTTGCCATTACTATGGCATATCATTTCCAAGTACCTCAGTTTCTCATGCAAACTAGATGCCTACAGTTCTGCCCAGACTACAGACAATTCAAACTGAGGCTCTCGAACTGGGGCCCGTGCTATGCTTATGGTTGGATTACTCCTAGAAGGAGTGATAATCTTCATATCTTGTGATAAAACAACTGGTGAACCTATGTCCTTTTATTAAAGAATTAGTAGACAGTTAGGATTGGAAGAGTTTATGTTAAAATGGAAGAGTGACTTACTCTACATTATGGCTCAGCTTCAAATATCATATTTTTATTACTAATTCTGACTAACCCAATAGAAACAGAGAGTACTCTGCTCTTTTAGATACTTTTTGTGTGTATCTGTGTGCATGTGCTTTAGTAGCTTGAGTTCGTACCAGCGTGAGGACCATTGTTCACGCAGTTTCCTCTGCTTGGACTGCTCACACACTCCTATTTCCACACCACCATACTTCCTTTCATACCCTGGGTCTCAGCCTAAATATCACTTCATCAGAGAGATAACAAGGTACCTTGATTAGAAACCTGCCTTAGATCCCTATTATTCTCTTTCATAGCATCCTGCTTATTTCCTTCATAGCACTTGTCCCAATTTGTGCATTTTCAATGTTTACTTGTTTAATGTCTGTCTCTCTCCTCTACTCTAAGCTACTTGAGAACTGGGCCATATCTGCTTTGAGTATTCAAGGCCTTTGATAACACCAGGAACCCGTGGTAAAGATTAAAAAGGCATCCACTCATATCCCTTTGACAGCATATTTTATAAGGCCCAATCTAATTCTCCAGGTCTTAGAAAGGTCTTAACATCTAAGAACTCAAAAATTATTTACTGAATGAACTTCTAAAATACAACATTTTCTCTTCTGAAATATTTTCTGTCAATCCAGAGTCTATAGCACTTTAATCTCAAGGCCTTGATGATATATTTTCTTGCAGAACTCTTGAGAATTACTTGAATACTACCTATCGTATGTTGTTTGTCTTTTATATGCCCTTTAACAGACTTTAGTTTTCTCTGAGTCCCTGTTATTTGTTGTTGTTAGGTGCCATCAGGTTGTCTCTGACTCATAGTGACCCTATGTACAGCAGAAAGAAACACTGCCTGGTTCTGTGCCAGTCCTATGATCCTTGCTATACCTGAGTCTATCATTGCAGCCACTGGGTCAATCCATCTCATTGAGGGCCTTCTCCTTTTTCATTGACCCTCCACTTTACCAAACATGATATCCTTCTCCAGAGAATGAGCCCTTCTTAAAACATGACCAAAATAGGTGAGGTGAAGTCTGGCCATTCTTGCTTCCAAGGAGCATTCTGGCTGCACTTCTTCCAGGACCGATTTGTTAGTTCCTTTTGCAGTCCATGATACTTTCAGCAGGAGCTCTGGTGGTGTAGTACATAAGACATTTGACTGCTAACCAGAAGTCTGGTGGTTTGAACCTACTAGCCACTCCTTGGAAGAAAGATTGGGCAATGTACTTCCATAGAGATACTGCCTCGGAAACCCAAGGAGGGGTTGCAATGAGTTGGGATCAACTTCACGGCAGTGAGTTTTTTTTTTTTTTGTACTTTCATCACTCTTCAACAGTGCCGCAACTCAAAAGCATTGACTCTTCTTTGATATTATTCATTGTCTGCCTCTCACATGCATGTGAGGTGTTCGGAAATACCATGGCTTGTGTCAGGTGCACTTAAGTCTTCAAGGAGCTATCTTTGCTCTTCAGCACTTGAAATAGGTCCTTTGTAGCATATTTGCACCAATGCTATATGACATCTGGAGCTCTGGTGGCATAGTGCCCAAGACATTTGACTGGTAACCAGAAGGCTGGCAGTTCAAACCCACCAGCCACTTCTCAAGGAAGGTTGGGCAATCTACTTCCATAGTGATATTGCCTCAGAAACTCAAGCAGGGGTCACTATGAGTCAGATCCGATTCCACGGCAGTGAGATTGGTTGGTTGGTTGGATATGACATTTGATATATTGAATGCTGCTTCCATTTATATTGATTGTAGAACCAAGTAATATGAAGTCATTGACAACTTCAATTTTTTCTCCATTTATCATGATGCTGTTTATTGGTCCAGTTGTGAGGATTTTTGTTTTCATTATATTGAGGTATAATCCATACTGTAGACTGTAATCTTCAATCTTCATCAGTAAGTGCTTCAAGTCATCTTCACTTTGAGCAAGCAAAGTTGTGTCATCTGCATATCGCAAGTTGTTATTGAGCCTTCCTCTGATCTGATGCCACGTTCTTCTTCATATAGATCAGCTTCTTGGATTATTTGCTCAGTGTACAGATAGAATAAGTATGGTGAAAGCATACAACACTGACACACTCCTTTCTTGATTTTAAACCATTCAGTGTCCCCTTGTTCTGTTTGAATCATAGCCTCTTGGTCTATATAAGGTTCCTCATGAGTACAATTAAGTGTTCTGAAATTCTTATTCTTCTCAATGTTATCCATAATTTGTTATCATCTACATAATTAAATGCTTTTGCATAGTCAATAAAACACAAATAAACAATTTCTGATATTCTTTGCTTTAAGCCAAGATCCATCTGACATCAGCTATGAGATCCTTCATTCCACATCCTCTTCTGAATCCAGCTTGCATTTCTGGAAGTTCTCTGTCAATATTCTGCTGCAGCTGGTTTTGAATTATCTTCAGTAAGATTTTACTTGCATATGATATTAATGATATTGTTTGATAATTTCTACATTCTGTGGGATCACCTTTCTTTGCAATGGGTACAAATATGGATCTCTTCCAGTCAGTTGGCCAGGTTGCTGTCTTCCAAATATCTTGGCATGCTTGAGTGAGTGCTTCTAGTGGAGCATCCATTTCTTAAAACATCTCAGTGGGTATTCTGTCAATTCCTGGACCATTGTTCTTCACCAATTCCTTCAGTGTAGCTTCAACTTCTTTCTTCAATACCATTGGTTCTTGATCATATGCCATCTCCTGCAATGGATGAACATTGACCAATTCTTTTTGGTAGAGTGATTCTGTGTATTCCTTCCATCTTCTTTCGATGTTTCCTGTATCATTCAATATTTTGCCCATACAATCTCTCAATATTGCAACTTGAGGCTTAATTTTTTTTCTCAGTTCTTTCAGCTTGAGAAATGCTGAGCATGCTCTTCCCTTTTGGTTTTCTAACTCCAGGTCTTTGTACATTTCATTATAATAATTCACTTTGTCTTCTTGAGCTGCTCTTTGAAATCTGTTCAACTCTTTTATCTTGTCATTTCTTCCATTTGCTTTGGCTACTCTCCATTTAAGGGCAAGTTTCAGAGTTTCTTTGACATTCATTTTGGTCTTTTCTTCCTTTCCTGTCTTGTTAATGACCCTTTGCTTTCTTAATGGATGATGTTCTTAAGGTCATCCCACAATTCCTCTGTTTTTTGGTCATTGGTGTTCAGTGCATCAAATCTATTCATTAGATGGTCTGTAAATTCAGGAGGGATATATTCAAGGTCATATTTTGGCTCTTGTGGACTTGTTTTAATTGTCTTCAACTTCAGGTTGAACTTGCATATGGGCAGTTGATGGTGTATTCCACAATCAGCTCCTGGCCTTGTTTTGGCTAAAGATATTGAGCTTCTCCATTGCCTCTTGCCACAGATGTAGTCAATCTGATTCCTGTGTACTCCATCTGGTGAAGTCCACGTGCATAGCTGCTGTTTGCATTGTTGAAAAAGGTATTTGTGATGAATAAGTCATTTGTCTTGCAAAATTCTATCATGTGATCTTTGGTGTTATTTCTATCACCAAGACCAAATTTTCTAACTACTGGTGATTCTTCTTTGTTTCAAACTTTTGCATTCCAATCACCAATGATGATCAGCACATCTTGATTACATGTTCACTTGATTTCAGGCTGCAGAAGTTGGGAAAAATCTTCAATTTCCTCATCTTTGGCTTTGGTGGTTGGTGCATAAATTTGAATAATAGTAGTATTAACTGCCCTTCCTTGTAGGTGTATGGATATTATCACTGACAGCATTGTACTTCAGGATACATCTTAAAACATTCTTTGTGATAATGAATGCTGTGTCATTCCTCTTTGTCATTCCCGGCATAGTAGATCATATGGTTGTTTGATTCAAAATGGCCAAAACCAGTCCATTTCAACTCATTAATACCTAGAATATCAATCTCCATGTGTTCCATTTCATTTTTGACAACTTCCAATTTTCCTAGATTCATACTTTGTACATTCAATG
>NW_006921758.1:2474926-2540283 GCF_000298275.1 Orycteropus afer afer | reverse complement strand
CTACTTCCATAGTGATACTGCCTCGGAAACCCAAGGAGGGGTCGCTATGAGTCGGGTCTGACTGAACAGCACTTAACAACAACAACAACAACAATCTACCTTCTGAGGAATGGCTGTTGGGCTTGAACCACCAGCCTTCTGGTTAACAGTCAAATGCCTTAGGCACTACCAAGCCCTCGATAAATTCTTTTTTTCCCCCCAATAAATTCTTGTGGTAAAATAATGCAGTGAAAATACATCAGCAAAGATTGATATAATTTTAAATAGTAATAAATGTAAGTGAAACAAATACTGTAGATGGCAGAATCATTGAGCTAGTGGAGTTTTTAGATGCATAAATGTTGTTTTAGAAGAGTTACATAATACAAGGTGGCAAACAATTAAAGTGCATGGATATGTACCCAAGAGATAATCAAATGAAAACACAAGTGCCTAAGAATATTTTGAGTTAGATTCTTTTTAGTGGAATTCTTTCTTTTGAGTATTAACCTATTAAAACTTTGAGAATGAAATATTTGTCTCTTTATAAGAAATCTACATTTCATTGTAAAACTAAAATTCATCGTCCTTGGCTTCTTTATTCTTCACTGAAACATTCTCATTCTACACTTTTAATATTCAATATTTAGCATATAAAAAGAGACAGCACCAAAAAGTCTAGAATGCAGGCATTTTTATGTATAGTTTGTAATTACAATTTTCAGCTCTGAGACAATTATATTAATGGGCTGAGAGCCAGTGCCCAAACTTCGTTTGTTCGAGATTGTTTGGTCCAAGCTTGTATGTTAGGGGCGCTTCCACCTTCAACCCTGCCTTTCTGTCTCAGTCTGAGTCAATTCAACCCACATTGTTCTCACAAATAATGAAATAAACTTTTAATGTTAATTCTGAAATTATATACACCATTACTGATCTAGTATTTGTTTTAATCAATCATTTTTATTGTTCTTGTTCAAATATACAAACTTTTTTTTTAAATAATTTACATGAAGATAATATACTTTATTGGCTTCTGTACTCATTCAAAAGTCAATGCACTGGGTCAGACTCATTACTTCTCTTGCCTACAAGCATTTTGTTGTTAAGTGCCGTTGGGTTGGTTTCAACTCATAATGACCCTGTGTACAACAGAACAAAACCCTGCCATGTTCTGCACCATCTTCATAGTCATTGCTATGCTTGAACCCATCCTTGCAGCCACTGTGTCAATCCATCTCATTGAAAGTCTTCTCCTTCTTTGCTGTCCCTCTAGTTTACCAAGCATGATATCCTTCTCCAAGGATTGGTTTCTTTGACAACACAAGTTAATAGGAGAGGTGAAGTCTGGTCATTCTTATTTCTACAGAGCGTTCTGGGTGGACTTCCTCCACGACAGATTTGTTCATTCTTCTAGCAGTCAGTATTCTCATACTGGTATAGTCAATATTGGTACATTCAACATTCTTCACCAACACCACAATTCAAATGCATCAATTCTTTTGCAGTCTTCCTTACTCATTGTCCAGCTATCACATGCATATGAGGCAATTGAAAATATCATGGCTTGAGCCAGGCACACCTTAGCCTTCAAAGTGACTTCTTTGCTCTTAAACACCACTTTAAAGAGGTCTTTTGCAGCAGATCTGCCCAATGCAGTATGTCTTTTTTTTTTTTTTTTTTTGACTATTGGTTCCATGGGCATCAATTGTAGGTCTAAGTATAAATTGAAATCCTTGACAACTTCAAACTTTTCTGCATTTATCATGATGTTGCTTATTGGTCCAGTTGTGAGGATTTTTGTTGTCTTTATGCTGAAGTGTAATCCACTACACTTCATTACAGGCTGTAATCTTTCATCTTCAGTCATAAGTGCTTCACATCTTCTTTACTTTCAGCAAGCATGGTTGTGTCATCTGAACATCAAAGGCTGTTAATGAGCCTTCCACCAAACCTGATGCTGCATTCTTCTTGATATAGTCCAGTTTCTCAGATTATTTGCTAAGCATAAATATTGAAAAAATATGTTAAAGGATACAACCCTGATACAAAGTGTTCCTGATTTTGACCCATGCAATATCCCCTTGTTCTGTTTGAAAGACAGCCTCTTGATCTAAGTACAGTTTTCTCATCACCATTAAGTGTTCTGGAATTCCCATTCTTCTAAATGTTACCCATGATTTGTTAATGATTCACAGTCAAATGCCTTTGATAATCAGGAAGACACACATAAACATCTTTCTAGTATTTGCTTTCAGCCAAGATTCATCTGACATCAGCAATGCTATCCTTCATTCCATGTCCTCTTCTGAAGCTGGCTTGAATTTCTGGTAGTTTCCTGTTGATATTCTGCTGTTATTTTTGAGTTTTCTTCAGCAAAGTTTTACTTATTTGTGATATTAATGAGATTGTTCCATTATTTCAGCATTCTTTTGGATCATCTTTATTTGGAATGGGCAAAAATATGAATCACTTCCAGTTGATGAGCCAGGTGGCTACCTTCCACATTTCTTGACATAAATAAGTGAGCACTTCTAGTATTGCATCCATTTGTTGAAACATCTCAGTTACTATTCTGTCAATTTGTGGAGCCTTGTTTTTTGCCAATTCCTTCAGTGTGGCTTGGATGTCTTCCTTTAATACCATTGTTTTTTGCTTATATGCTACTTCCTGAAGTGGTCGACTGTCAACCTATTTTTTTTGGTATAGTGACTCTGTATTCCTTCCATCTTCCTTTGATGCTTCCTGCATCATTTAATATTTTGTCTGTAGAATTCTTCAATATAGAAACACAAGGCTTGAATTTTTTCTTCAGTTCTTTCAGCTTGAGGAATCCTGAGCATGCTCTTCCATTTTGATTTTCTAATTACAAGTCTTTGCACATTTCATTATAATACTTTACTTTGTCTTATTGTGCTGCCCTTTAAAATCTCCTGTTCAGCTTTTTTATTTTGGCATTTCTTCCATTTGCTTTAGCTACTCTCCCTTCAAGAGCAAGTTTCAGAATCTTTTGTGACATCCATTTTGATCTTTTCTTCCTTTCCTGTCTTTTTAATGACCTTTTGCTTTCTTCATGGATGATGTTCTTGATGTTATTCACAACTTCTCTGATCTCTGGTCATTGACGTTCAGTGTGTCAAATCTGTTTTTCAGATGATCTCTACATTTGGGTGGGTTATAATCAAAGTTGTACTTTGCCTTTTGTGGATTTATTTAATTTTTTTTTTTTTTTTTACTTTAACTTGAACTTGCATATAAGCAAATAATGGTCTATTCCACTGTCAGCTCCTGGTCTTTTTCGACTGATGATATTGAGCTTCTTCATTACCTCTTTCCACAGATGTAATCAATCTTATTTTTGTATGTTCCATCTGGTGAAGTCCACATGCATAGCCACCATTAATGTTGTTGAAAAAAGGTATTTGTGATGAATAAATTGTTGATCTTACAAAATTCTATCATGCAATCTGTAGCATCATTTCTATCTCCAAGGCTATATTTTCCAAGTACTAATGAGTCTTCTTCGTTTCCAACCTTCACATTCCAATCAGCAATAATTATCAATACATCTTGATTGCATGTTTGGTCAATTTCAGACAGCAGAAGTTGGTAAAAATCTTCAATTTCTTCATCTTTGGTTTTAGTGGTTGTTGTGGAAATTTGAATAATAGTGCCATAGTGCCTAAGGCATTTTACTACTAATCAGAAGAGTGGTGGTTCAAATCCACCAGCTACTCCTTAGAAGGAAGATTGGACAATCTATTTCTGTAGAGGTACCACCTTGGAAACCCAAGGAGGGGTCGCTGTGAGTCAGAATCAACTTGATGGCAGTGAGTTTGGTTTTGGTTTGAGTATTAACTGATCTTCCTTGTAGGGTATGGATATCATCCTATCCCTGACAGCTCTGTACTTCAGGATAGAACTTGAAATGTTCTTTTTGATGATGAATGCAACTCCATTCCTGTTTAATTTTTCATTCCTGGCATAGTATATCATATGATTTCTGATTCATAATGCCCAGTACCCTCCATTTCAGCTCACTAGTACCTAGGATATCAATATTTAAACATTCTACCTCAATTTTGACTACTTCCAATGTTTCTAGATTCATATTTCATACATTCCACATTCTGATTATTAATGAATGTTTGCAGATCTTTCTTCCCAATTTGGGTCATGCCTCATCAGCAAATGAAGGTCCCATCCACATCATTGAGATCTTTGAGGAGCCAGCTCTTTTCCTGTCATATATTTTAAGTGTCTTCCAAAATGAGGGACACATCTGGCAATATATCAGACAATGTTTCAAGGCTAGTCACAAAGTTTTCCAGTAATATATCAGACAGTGTCTCACTGCTATTCATTAGGTTTTCAGTGGCCAGTTTTTTCAGAAGTGGATGGCTCTTTCCTTCTTTCCAGTTTGTCTTCATCTGGAAGCTCCACTGAAACCTGTCCACCATGGGTTACCCTGCTGGTATTTTAAATAGCAGTAGCATAGCCGCCAGCCTCACAGCAATATGCAAGCCACCACAGTACAACAAACTGACCTATGAATGGTGGAAACCAAAATAATTGTAGTGCATAATTTGAATAATATGCTTGTAGATTGATATGTAAACTGGTATTCAAATTTATGCCCCAACCTACAAGCATATGCCTTGGAGAATTAAAATTAATGTAGTAATTAAGTGAAATAGATGTATTATTATTCAACTATTGGTGATATTGCCTCTCTGTACCTCAGTTTCTTTGTCTATGAAATGGAGATAACATATTTGTTACCCTAGTCTCTAATTACTATTCATATTTGTTAATATAATGCTAGTGGCTATAAGTGATAAACTCTAAATTCTCAGTGACTTAAAATAAAATATTGCTTTTCCAGTGTTTCTGGCCAGGTAGTATTCCTTTAAGTAGTGATTTAAGGATTCACATTGTTTCCATGTGGTATATTCACCACTTTCAAGCATGACTTCCAAGTTTGCCAAGGAAGAAGAAAGAGACTGGAAAGGAAGACCTGTGTAACAGCTCAGCCTGTGACACATATTACTTCCACTCACACTTCATTGATGAGAACTAATTATATACCCCATTGCTATATATATGGACCAGGGAGATGTAGTCCTAGCTGTTCCTCTACTTTCAGTAATAACTGTCTACTATACAAGGTAAGTAGGATTCTCTAGTGTTCATCTAACATCTTTGCCAAAGCCTTATTTATAGGGTTGTAGTGAAGATGAAGTATGTGAATTTTTATGTGCAGGGCTTAGAACAATGCTTATCATATAAAAGTAGGTATATACACCCAATCCTTTCTTATTGCCATGGTTATATTTCAAAGTCCAAGTCATTATGTGAAAATCAGCATTATGCAAAAATGGAGGATGGGCACATCAGATCACAAAATGGAGGATGACTATATCCTTATATACCTGTCAAATTACATAATTGCCAAATTTCCTCATTACATAACTACCAAACCTCTAAGAATCATGGCCCAGCCAAGTTGAGACATAAGCTTAACCATCAGAACCAGCATTACCTCGCCTCATACCTTCACATTCATGACTGCCAGATGTACATCATTAGTGTGCAAAATAGTTGGATAGTAGGTTTTTTATTATGATCATAAATGTGAAGTGTCCTAATATAGACTGTAAGTCAGGAGTAGGTGTAGAAGCTATCCTCCTGCTTCTTACTCGTTTCTTTCTCCCCTTTCTTTTCATCCTTTTTCCCCCTCCACCTCCTTTTTCTTTTTCTTTCCATTCCCTATTATGCTCAGAAAGAATCCTGATGACACAGTGGATAAGTGTTCAGCTTCTAACCCAAAAGTTGGTGGTTTGAACTCCCCAGCTGCTCCAAGAAATCAGCTTCCATAAAGATTACTGCTTTGGAAACCCTCTGAGGGAGTTCTTCTCTGTCCTATAGGGTCACTATGAGTCTGATCTACTTTATAGCAAGGGGATTTATGATACTTAAATAGTTATTCTAGTGTAACTATTTTAAACTCAACAACTTCATGGTATAATCATCATTAACCCTTTTTCTTTGTGACTTGAAGAACTATTTACTTAAAAAAATTTCTTTTTACCTTTTTTAAATACATTTGAAACCCCAATTTATATTTTAGTGATGCAAATAGTTAAGCATTTGAGTATTTGCTGAAAGATTGGTGTTTAAACAAACCCAGAGGTGCTCAGAAGGCAGGACTCATGATCTGCTTCCAAAAGATCACAGTCTTGAAAACGCTGTGTAGCACATATGGGGTCACCATGAGTCAGAATTGATTTGATAGCAAGTAACAACAAGAACAACAAATGTATCTATGTTAAGATATCATGAATATTTGGCTTTCATTATATCTGGGAAAATCTTTTGTTATATGATACTTTTTCTTTCTTCTTTCATGGAGCAAACAATATGAAATTTTTGCTGGAGAGAACATGCAAAATTGTCTGACTCTTCTCAAAAGCCTAGTCCTCACTTGAGATGCACAAGAAGAAGCACCATTTTGTTGTTTGAAGAGTTATTATTCCTCTGATTAACTTTAAATTTACATGGACTAGGAGTGTGATCTCCTATCTATACAGAAGTATACAGAGGTATATCCTAGAATTTAGTCTTGGTTTTGCTACCTATGAAAATGGAGTTGTTCTTTGGGCTACCTTTTCCAGTCCTTCCTCCTTGGAGTGAATCTCTAGGTACAGTATATATATGTGTGTGTGTGTGTGTGTGTGTGTGTATGAAGATTTTTGTTTTCTTTATATTGAGATATAATCCATACTGCAGACTGTAGTCTTTAATCTTCATCAGTAAGTGCTTCAAGTCTCCTCACTTTCACATATATGTGTGTGTGTGTATGTATGTATTGTGTGCATATATATATATATATATATAATTTAAGATTAATCATAAAATTAGATATTAATCTAAAATATTAAAGCTTCTAAGAAAACAATGTTTAAGTAGTATAATTTATTTTAGTCTTGTTGTTGAGACTATACACAGGAAAACATGCACAAATTCAACAAATTTCTTCATGTGAAATTCAGTGATAATGAGGATATTCTTTGAGTTGTGTAGCCATTCTCACCCTCCTTTTCTGAGTCATTATTCCTCCATTGACATAAATGTCCTACCTGCTAAATTTCCTTTCTAATCTTTCAAGTTACTGCGGTTAATTCAATCCCATACACACAGATCTCAAAAGAGCATAATCAAACACAATGAAATACCATTTCACTGCCAATAGGATGGCTTGGAGAGCTCTGGTAGAGCAGTGCCTAAGGCATTTGACTGCTAACCCAAAGGCTGGCGGTTCAAACCCACCAGCCCCTACTCAGAAGGATGAATGGGCAATCTTTTTCTGGATGGCTAAGATAAAGGAACAGAAAATAACAAATATTGTCAAGGATTTGGAGTAATTAGAGCCTTATCCATTGCTGGTGGGAATGCAAAATGATACAGTCATTGTGGAAAACAGTGTGGTGGTTTCTCTAAAAACTAAACCTATAGAACTACCATATGACATAGCAAATTCACTCCTAGGTAAGTACCCAAAACACTTGAAAGCAGAGACTAAAACAAATACTTGCATACAAATATTCATTGTAGCACTATATTTGTAGTTGTTGTTGTTATGTGCCATTGAGTTATCTCCAACTCATAACGACCTGTGTACAACAGAACAAAACACTGTCTGGTCCTGTGTCAGCCTCAGGATCCCTACTAAATCTGAGCCCATCACTGCAGCCACCATGTAAATCCATCTTGTTGACGGCCTTCCCCTCTTTTGTTGATCCTCCACTTTACCAAGCATGACATCCTTCTACAGAGAATGGTCCCTTCTGACAACATGACCAGAATAGGTGAGATGAAGTCTGGCCATTCTTGCTTCCAGGGAACATTCTGGCTGTACTTCTTCAAGTACAGATCTGTTAGTTCTTTTAGCAGTCCATGGTACTTTCAACATTCTTCACCAACACCACAAAGGCATTGACTCTTCTTCGGTCTTCCTTGTTCATTGTCCAGCTCTCACATGCATATGAGGTGATTGAAAATACCATGACTTGTGTTAGGTGCATCTTAGTCTTCAAGGAGATTTCTTTGCTCTTCAGCACTTGAAAGACGTCTTTCGCAACAGAGTTGCCCAATGCAATACGTCCTTTGATGTCTTGACTGTTGCTTCTATTGGTGTTGATTATAGAACCAAGTAATATGAAGGCTTTGACAACTTCAGTCTTTTCTCCATTCATTGTGATGCTGCTTATTGGTCCATTTGGGAAGATTTTTGTTTTCTTTATATTGAGGTGTAATCCATACTGCAGACTGTAGTCTTTAATCTTCATCAGTAAGTGCTTCAAGTCAACTCACTTTCAGCAAGCAAAGATGTGTCTTCTGCATATGGCAGGTTATTAATGAGCCTTCTTCCAATCCTGATGCCACATTCTTCTTCATATAATCCAGCTTCTTAGACTGTTTGCTCAGCATACAGATTGAAAAACTATGGTGAAAGGATACAACCCTGATGTACTCCATTCCTGATTTTAAACCATGCAATATCCCCTTGTTCTGTTCAAATGACAGCCTCCTGGTCTATGTACAGTTTCCTCAAGAGTACAATCAGTGTTCTGGAATTCCCATTCTTCTCAATGTTATTCACAATTTGTTATGATCCACACAATCGAATGTCTTTGTATAGTTAATAAAACACAAGTAAATGTCTTTCTGGTATTCTTTGCTTTAAGCAAAGATCCATCTGACATCAGCTATGATATCCCTCGCTCCATGTCCCCTTCTGAATGCAGCCAGCATTTCTGGAAGTTCTCTGTCAATATACTGCTGCAACCAGTTTTGAACTATTTTCAGTAAGATTTTACTTGCACGTGATATTAATGATATTATTCAATAATTTCCACATTCTGTGGGATCACCTTTCTTTGAAATGGGTACAAATATGGATCTTTTCCAGTGATTTGGACAGGTAGCTATCTTTCAAATCTTCTGCCATAGCTGAGTGAGTGTCTCCAGTGGGACATCTGTTTGTTGAAACATCTCAATGGGTATTCTGTCAACCCTGGAGCCTTGTTCTTTGCCAATGCTTTCAGTGCAGCTTTGACTTCTTCCTTCAATACCTTTGGTTCTTGATCATATGTCACTTCCTGAAATGGATGATCATCGACCAGTTCTTTTTGGTACAGTGACTCTGTGTATTCAGTCTATCTTCTTTTGGTGTTTTCTGCATCACTCAATATATTGCCCATAGGATCTTTCAATATTGCAAATCAAGGTTTAATTTTTTTTTTCTTCAGTTCTTTCAGCTTGAGAAATGTTGAGCGTGTTCTTCCCCTTTGGTTTTCTAATGCCATGTTTTTGCACATTTTGGACTTTTCTTCATTTCCTGTCTTTTTAATGACCTTTTGCTTTCTTCAAGGATGATGTTCTTGATATCATCCCACAATTCCTCTGGTTTTCAGTTATTGGTACTCAGTGCATCAAATCTTTTCTTTATATGGTCTTTAAATTTAGTAGGGATATAATGAAGGTCAGGAGCTCTGGTAGCATAGTGCCTAAGGCACTTGACTGCTAATCAGAAGGCTGGTGGTTCAAACCCACCAGCCATTCCTCAGAAGGAAGATGGGGCAATCTACTTCCGTAGTGATACTGCCTCGGAAACCCAAGGAGGGGTCGCTATGAGTCGGGTCCGACTCAATGGCATATAACAACAACCACAACAACATAATGAAAGTCATATTTTGGCTCTCATGGACTTCTTTTAATCATCTTCAGCTTCAACTTAAACTTGCATATGAGCAGTTGATGGTCTGTTCCACAATCAGCTCCTCGCCTTATTTAGGCTGAAGGTATTGAGCTTCTCCATCGCCTCTTGCCATAGATGTAGTCAGTCTGATTCCTGTGTACTCTGTCTGGCAGAGTCCACCATTTATGTTGTTGAAAAAAGGTATTTGTGATGAATAATTCATTGGTCTTGCAAAATTCTTTCATGCAATTGCCAGCATTATTTCTGTCACCAAGGCCACATTTTCCATGTACCAGTGATTCTTCTTTGTTTCCAACTTTTGCATTCCAATCACCAGTGATAATTAATTCATCTTGATTGTATGCTCAGTCAATTTCAGACTGCAGACATTGGTAAAAATCTACAATTTCCTCATCTTTGCCTTTGGTGTTTAGTGTGTAAATTTGAAAAATAGTAGTATTAACTGGTCTTCCTTGTAGGCATATGGATATTATCCCACCTCTGACACATTGTACTTCAAGATAGATCTTGATACATTCTTTATAATGATGAATGCCACACAATTTTCTTCAATTTTTCATTTCTGGCATAGTAGATTATATGATCGTCTGATTCAAAATGGCAGTAAGCCAGCCCCAGAAGCAGCACTGTACATAATAGCCAAAATATGGAAACAACCTAAATACACACAAACATCTCAATGGGTATTCAGTCAACCCTGGATCCTTGTGGTACATGATTACAATGAAATAACTACTCAGTCAGTGGGAGAAATGAAGTCTTGGTATGGATGGAGCTTGAAGATATTATGCTGAATGAAATAAACCAATCACAAATATTATATGACTTTACTTATTCAAACCCACCAGTTGCTCCATGGGAAGAAGATTATGCAATCTACTTCTGTAAAGATTTACAGACTTGGAAACCCAGTGAGGGTCACTATGAGTTGGAATCAACTCCATGGCAGTTAGTTTGGTTTTTGGTTTATATAATAAGACAAGAACAGGCAAATGTATAGAGACCAAAGTATCTTAGTGTTTACAAGGGGTGAGAAGGAGGGAGGAAGGGGGTTATTGCTTATGGAGTACTGAGTATTGGTTTACAGTGATATGAAAATTACATTGATTAAAGGTAAATTAGCATAAATGATTAATGTAATTGCTGTCAATAAGTTGCATGCCTGTAAAGAAGTTTAATTGGCAAAAGTTTTGTGATAGATATATTAACAACAACAAATAAATAACTATTGAAGCTACTTATGTACAACAAAATACCTCATGGGTTTGGCTTCTTGGTTTGGAAGTTTAGACTCTTGGTTTCATGGGACATCCAAGATAATTGTCTTACTACTGTGTTTAGCACTTCTGTTATATCTCCTAGTTTGTTGTGTAGTGTCTGGAGTCTTAAATGCTTGCAAGCAGTCATTCAAAGTGCAACAAATGGTCTCTGTTTACCTGGAACAATAGAAGAAGGAGAGTCTGGAATAGGAGAAGTCTATGGAATGTGTGGCTAATTGCTTCTGTGAACAACTGCCTCTTTGCCATGAGACTAGAAGAACTAGATGTGCCTGGCTACCATTACTGAACATTTTGATCAAAGATTCTGAAGATGAATCCCGATCAAAGGCAGAAAATACAGAACAAAATTTTAAGTTCTCATGGAATCTATACTTTCTGGAGCCATGGAAGCTAGATGAACCTCTGAAACTACTACCTTATGATAATCTTTAAGATTTAAACCAAAAATATTCCCTGTAGGCTTCTTAAAACCAAGCAATAGTTTAACTAGTAAAGAATATCTACCAAGAACATGTAATATTTTTGAGACTTGGTAATAAGTAGATTTCTTAGACAAGATACATAGAGCAATCATTGTAAATACAAATCTAATAAATTTTACTTTATTGGTATTAAAAACTGTACCAAATGACTTCATTTAACAAATGATATACAAGAACAAATTAGGGTAAAATATTTCTATAGCATGTATCTGACAAAGACCTGTGTCTAATATATACAAACAACTTCTCAATTCAGTAATAAAAAGACAAACTGCCCTATTTAAACATAAGAAAAGACTTAGACACTTTATCAGGGAAAATATACCAATAGCCAATAAAGCACATGAAAATATGGTACCTTTTACGCTTCAGTTGAGAGGAAACCAATTGTAGCACCGTAGAGAGCTGCTCAAAAGCTTTAAGATCCCAGTCACTACTCACCAAAGTAGGTTGTGGAACAAGATTTTTATGCAACTGTTGGTCTCCTCTCATTTGAAGCAAAGAAGAGTGAAGAAAATCAAAGGCATCTGGAAACAATTAGTCCAAGGATATAATGGACCCCAAGACCAGAAATACTTGATGGTGCCTGGCTACCAATGCCAACTGCTTGGAAAGGGATCAAACCTGGAGATCCTGGATAGAGTGGGAGGAAAAATGTGGAACAAAATCCAAAACCACAAAAATGACCAGAATTACTGGTTGGATAGAGTCTGGTGGAACCCCAAGATTATGGCCTTAGGTTACCCTTCAGGCCTAGAATTGGATTCACTCCCATTGATTGGCTCTCAGCCCAACAGACCAACATGCTGAACACCTATCCCAAGGCGATACACCCACCTACTCTAAGGAGAGGGAGCTCTGGTAGCATAGTGCCTAAGGCACTTGACTGCTAACCAGAAGGCTAGCAGTTCAAACCCATCAGCCACTGCTCGGAAGGAAGTTTGGGCAATCTACTTCTGTAGTGATACTGCCTCAGAAACCCAAGGAGGGGTCACTATGAGTCAGGTCTGACTTGATGGAACATAACAACAACAACAACTCTAAGGAAATTCACCCTTAGATTAATCGGCCATGGGGCACCAGAAGGACAGCTTTCACATAGAGGGTAAGCTGGACAGACAGGAGTACATAGTTAAGAAGGGCATGGGGAGGGGTTATTCACAAGGATAGGAAGGGAGGAAAGTTGGTATGGTCAGGGATGATAATTGGGGTGTGAAATCAAATGTACACGAAATGTTGAATGTAAAACAAATTTTGCTCTATAAGTTTGAAACCATAGCACAATAATTTTTTTCTGAAAAAAAAGAAAATGTGATACCTTTTAGTTATCAAGGAAATGCCAATAGAATTCAATGAGATACCACTGTTCACTCCTACAATGGCTAAAATAGAAAATATAGACAATACCTAATGTTGGCTAAAATGTGGAGCTACCAGAATATTCATACATTGCTGGGAGGGCATGCAAAATGGTAAAACTACTTTGGATAAAATTTTGTTAATTTCTTACAATGTTAAACATATACTTAGCATATGATCCAACATTCTACTCCTAGATATTAAGTCAAAAGAAAGAAAAACGTGTTCATAAAAATACTAGCTCATAAATATTCATCATTATCTTATTTCTAATAACTTCAAACTGTAAATAAGCCAAGTGTTCATCAAAAGAAGAAAGGATAAAAATATTGTGGCATATTCACACAGTGAAATACTAGTCATTTACATAAAGGATTAGATGATTGGCAAATATAACAATATGGATGCATCCCAAAATTTTTAGACTGAGAGAAAGAAGCCATACAGGAAAGAGTAAATACAATATGATTCCACTTTTATGATCTAGAACAGGTATTATCTATAAATGGGAAAACAAATTCAAAGACATGGTTGCCTCCGAGGTGAGTGAGCTTGACTGAGTAGTGATATAAGAAATTTTCTGGGAGATAGAAATGCTGTCTTGGTTACATAAATTTGTCCAGCTCATCTTATTGAACATTTGAACCTTTTGCTTTGAAAGTAAATTTTACCAAAAAATGAACTGTGAAAAATAATCATTCTTGAAACATACTTAATAATAAAATACTAGCTTCCTCTAGGGGAAAAAATAAGTATGCCTTAGACCACACACTCTCTAGAGAAGCTATCTTTATAAATATACACCGACATAAGTGTGTGTGTGTGTGTGTGTGTAAGTACATGTATGTGTGTGTGAGAAAGAGAGTGAGATTGATTTATTGATTTGTTCAGATTGTTGTTGTTACGTGCCATCGAGTCGGACCCGACTCATAGTGACCCCTCCTTGGGTTTCTGAGGCAGTATCACTACGGAAATAGATTGCCCAACCTTCCTTCCGAGGAGTGACTGGTGGGTTTGAACTGCCAGCCTTCTGGTTAACAGTCAAGTGCCTTAGGCACTATGCTACCAGAGCTCCTTGTTCAGATAGTGCCACTAACCCAATAGTAGTAGGATATAAGTTTTACGTGGCTTTTCTGTTACCAATGCCATCTGTATCTCTAGTCATTTATACTCCCTGGATAACCCAAAGGGAGTTGCTGTGAGTCAGAATCAACTTGACGGCAGTGAGTTTTGTGTTTTTTGGTGTGCTAAAGGTACACCTTAAATTAGAGGTGAATGAGCCTCCCATGAAGAAAGAGGCCATCATCAACTCAATGAGTAAAGATCACACAAAACAGAAACTAATTGTCATAACAGAGGCATAAGATAATATGGATAAGATTTGGTCAGGGAAAAGAAAATTCTGTTGCAGTGTGATTGAGACCTTGGCAGGAAGAGATGGCGAGGGAAGTTTTATTGTAAGGAGTGGGATGAGCAGTGGTGTAAAAAATTGCTTAAATAAGAGGTTTATTCAAGTAGGGGCAGAGAGAGTGAAAAGAAAAAACTGACTGCTTAAATGTAAAGGTAGAATCCATAAGCTTTGTCTATTTGCACATAGGTGGGGGAATGGAAGAATGATGATGCTGAACTATAATCATTAAAGCCATAAAGAAGAATGGACACACAAATGATGAATCAACGGAGTCTGATTTCAGAAAAGTACATCTGTTGGAGTCTCATAGCTCAATCTGTTGATATGCCATAAGAATTAGTTTCAGATTACTTTTAGAAGATGGTTTGCTGCCAAATATTGGATTTAGGGTTGACTTTCAGTTTTGAATTACCTAAAAGGTGCTTGAGATACAGTCAGAGATATTAGAATGCTGCTTTACAAGTAAGTCACAAAGGAATTTTAGAGTTTTTTGAGCCATGAAAACAAACAAGATATGAAGACAACTGATTAAGTTAATGAAGTAGATCTAAATTGGGTGTAGTCCAGATTCTAGGGCAAATTGTATATTAAGTTCCTGGATTTAGGGACCCAGCTTCTTCTTATATATGTTGTGGCTTAAGTTAATCCTGTCCATAGGGTGAAATAGGGTGGAACATTTTATTTTTATAAGCTATTAAACTATGACTAGAAGATGGAACTTACTATAGGGCTATATCCTTATAAGAAGCCATTAAATCAGGAGAGGAAAGATAATTCTATTGTTTTTTCCAACAGCATAGCAATTGAAAATGGGAGGGAAGGTTTTAACATGGATATTCTTGTAAATCTCTATGCATTATGACCTGAAAAGTAGAGATGTTGTTTCCATCTATAGCAGTTAGTTAATCATTTGTAGCCTGTAGCCACCTCCTTCTCAGTGTGTTTACAGCAAGTCTTTGGCTCAATTGTTTGAGTCAGAGTCATTCTCACTGGACCTACAATCACCAGGCCACTCCACATTCATGTCATGTGACCTAGTGATACAGACGTCTGGAACATTTTAGGCTGGAGTTCAGGTAGGTTAGAAATTAAGATTCTTAAAGTATAATTGGAGAGAATTTCTGGAGAGAAGACGGACTTTAAGGGATCAAGTGGGTGATAAATATTTCTCATCCTAGGTGTGCCTTTACTAGAACTGGGGACTTTGGAATGGAAGGCACCTGACTGGGATTGTATATAGAAGAGAAATTTCTCAAAGCTGGATTAGGAATCCTTGAAGACCCCATATGGACATTCTAAAACCAAAAACCAAACTCACTGCCATTGGGTCGATTCCAATTCCTAGCAACCTCCTTTGGATTTCCAAGATGGTAAATCTTTATGGAAGTAGATTGCCCAGTCTTCCTTCCACAGAGTGGCTGGTGGGTTTGAACCGCCAACCTGTTTAACAGTCAAATGCCTTAGGCACTACGCTACCAGAGGTCCTTATGGACATTTTTAGGGGTCAGGAAAATAAGAACTTTCTAATTTTACTTGCAACTAGTGAGTTTTTCTCCTATCATTAGCAAGAATAACTTAGGTGAATCAGCTGTTTTCCTTAGATTTTATTCCTTTCATTTATAAAATAAGGAAGTGGAGTAACTTCTGTTTAGATTCCTAGTTCTTTTCATATTCCTGTAATTTGCAAAAATGGCTACATTGCTTCAACTCTCCCAGGGTACATGCTCTTTGCCTGGTGATTTTGCAGCTCCTCCATCAAGAGGTTGAGTCTATTTCCTAATCCCTTGTATTTGGGCTGACCTTGTGACTTACTTTGGCCAATGGAATATACCAGAAATAAACATGTGCCAATTCCAAATCTAGGCCTCAAAAGGGCTGGGTACTTTTGCTTATTCTCTTGGAACTCTGCCACAATAATATAACAAGCCTGGGCTAGCCTGATGGATGATAAGAGACACGTGGCCCAATTACCCCTGTTACTCCAGCTGGCAGTCAGCAAAACACCAGATGTAAGTGAGGCCATCATGGACAAGCCAACCCCCTGCTAACCTGCCAGCTAATGACAGGTGCATGATCGAGTCAAGCTGAGAATAGCTAAATCTGGCTCAGATCAGTAGAACCATTCATCTGATCTGTAGAATTGTAAGCCATAATATTATGATGGTATAAAGTTAATATAATATTATAAAATTTATATTAAAATTTTATTGATTTTATTACTATAATAAAAACGAATAGATACAATAGTTTTAAAAAGAGAAGTTGACAGATTATGTACCGTGGGCTAGCTGTCAATTTTTCTGAATAAAGTTTTATTGAAACACAGTCACACTCATCTGTTTATATATTGTCTATGAAAGTTGGGCAATCTACTTCTGTAGTTATACCACCTCAGAAACCCAAGGAGGGGTCACTATGAGTTGGGTCCAACTTGATGGCACATAACAACAACAACAACATGGCTGCTTTCACACTACTATGGCAGAGTTGAGTAATTGGGAGAGAGACTGTAAGGTCTGCAAAGACCGAAACATTTACTGTTTGACACTTTAAGAAAACATTTGATGTCTTGCTGTTCTAAATCACTGAGTTTTGAGGTGATTTGTTGCCCAGTAATATCTAACTGGTACTTAATCATGTTAAAAAATAATAAATCACTTTGATTCTCCATTCTTGCAAAATAAGTTTTTTAAAAATTGGTGGCTTAAATAGCAGCCTGTTTATTATTTATCACAATCTGTTGGTTGACTGGGATAGCTGGGTGGTTTTTCTATTCCACATGACATTGAAAATTGATGTTATCTGGGGAGACTGCACTGGAATTTCTAAGATGGCTCATTCAGGTGGCTGGTAGTTGATGCTGGTTCTCATCTGAAAGCTCATCTGGGGCTGTTGACTGGGACACTAACATCTTGCATATTCACACGTCTTGGTTCCGAGAAGAAGCATCTTGAGAGTGAGGTTCAAGACTCAAGCCAAAGCTACAAATCATCTTATGACTTAATATTAGAAATTTATTTCTGTGTATTCTGTTACTCTTAGAACAATCATGGGAGATCAGAAGGGCAGAATTTGCACAGGGAGAAAGCTAGGCAAGCAGGAAAACACAGGTGAGGAGGATACAGGAAAGGGGTAACCACAGGGAAGAGGTGGGAGGAGAACTATTACATTATGGGAATTATAATCAGTGTCGTGCAACAAATTGTATATGAAATGTTGACTTTACAATTAATCTGCATCGTAAAATTGCACGCAAATCACAGGAAAAAAGTTAAAAAAAAAAAAAAAAGTGAGTCACAGGTCCAGCTCAGAGTCAAAGAGAGGGGATTGTACAAACAAGTAAATACTGGAAGGTATGGTTCACTGGATTCAGGAGACATCTTTGGAGACTAGCTACCTCAAGAAGAAATATATACCATTTTCCCTCTCTTCTTTTTACTGCAGCTTCTATTTGTCTCTATTTTAAGATATATAAATTTATAGATTCATCAGGATTATTGATAAACACACATACATATGTCTATGTATACAGATAGATACATAGATAGACATACAGATAAACTGTGTCCTTAAGAATCACTGTTCTTGGATTGGAGTTTTAGACTGACCTTGTTGGGTAGCAAAGTGATGTTTATACCTGGTTCTTTTGGAAAGGGCCACTTCACATCTGCCTCAATTAAACTACTTGATGACTCTATAACTGTAATAGTTTGAAAGCTTTTAATCACATTATATCACTTTATCCATCTTTGGCAGTCTGATAAATTAGATTGGAAGGTAACCAAGAACAAAGTGGATGAAATAATGTAACAACTTTCCATGATACTTCATTCTCTCTCTGGCAGCCAGTGCCTCCCATACACCTGTGGCTCAGCACTACTCAGTCAACACAAAGTTTAAAAGAAGCCTGGGTACAGGTTATCTAAGCTCTGCAATATTATTCACTGTGAGGGGCTTTCTTTCATTGATCATCTTAAATTCCGGTATTATGTGACATGACTTCTTGGTTCATTCTGTCTCAACTGATAGGTCAATTTCTTTGCAGCACACAATCCCTATCATGTTTTGTATTCCTGATTTTCAGAATACTGGTGTTCTGGTTACCTAGTGTCGCTCTGACAAGAATATACCACAAATGGGATGGCCTTAACAAACAGGACTTTATTCTCTTACAGTTTGGAGGCTTTAAGTCCAAGTTCAAAGTGCCAGGTTCTGGGGGCTGGGTGAAAGCCCCTCAGCCTTGGGCTTCAGCTCTGCCTCATGCTCTCGGCCCACTGAAGCTAGAGGCTTTTCTTCACTCAGATAGCTGCTGGCTGCTGAGGCTGCCAAGCCCAAGGTTGATAAGTAAAAAGGCACAGTCCTGATGTTACCAAACCACATGGCAAGTCATTGATTCAAGTCCATTGTAAGTCCCAAAGTCAGCAGAGCATGGCAGCCTGCTGAACAACGACACAGCTACATGCAAGGTTCAAGCGTGCCATAAGCTAGAGACCATTTCTCAAGGCTTCTGCTTATATACAGGAAGCAGACCACATTCCCTAAGGCAGCTACTCAACTGCTCACAGTAGATTCCACCATGGAGTTGATTACCAGTTTTATCATGGGGAATACTACATCCAGCTACCCAGCTATTCAACCAGGCCCAGCCAAGTTGACACACCAACTGAACTACAATAACTAGTTTCCTCTCTAGCAGCTTTGAGATCTTTAACTTAAAATGTGGCTATCCCTAGGCTGTGTCACCTCCTTACTCTGCCTTTTGGGTTCCATGACAATGCATGGACATTCACCATAGATCTGTATAGTGAAAACTAGGTTGGAAGATACTAATTTGTCTCTTCATTTTATGCTGGAGGCAATGGGATGGGTCTGAAATGAGGCATAAACTCATTTCCATTGCCAACTTCTTCCCTGCAGTTTAGAGAAAATGTTACTTTAATTCTTTCTTTCAAAAGATTCTCTTCTCCCTATTCATGGTATGCACATATTAAAATAAAAATCCAGTACTTTTTCTTTCTCTATGAATATTTCCAGAACTCATGATTTCTTACAAGATTATATTGACTATTTTTGCCTTCTCACATCCTTTCTCTCCATAATCTCTTGTAATCTATCTTTTGTGTTATTGATCTCTCCTAGATTGCTCTGATCCTCTGAGTAAAGCTAGTGACCATTCTTAACTCTTTCAAGACTAAATTATTTGATTTTTTTTGTCTGTGAAACCATATGTTTCCAATAATGGAAAACATTTTGAACTAAATGAAAAAAAAATTTGGAGGGTAATAGGGGTTTTGATACAATTACAAAAAGCAAACTCACTGCGGGCCAGTTGTTTTTCAACTTTAGCAGACCCTCCTTGGGTTTCCGAGGTGGTATCTCTGTGGAAGTAGATCACCCAATCTTCCTTCCAAGGAGTGGCTGGTGGGTTTGACAGCCAGCCTTCTGGTTAGCAGTCAAATGATACATATGTCCTGAAGTATCTCTGGTGCTAGAGTTGATGGGATGAGACCTGCTTCTTCAGTTTCATGCAGTTATACAGGCTCCCACCAGATGGCAGCACACACTAAAACTGGGCTAGAAGATTCCCACTAAAAAACGGAAGTGGAAAATAAGAGTGGGCACTGTATATCCCATGGGACCTCTGGTGGCATGGGGCCTAAGGCATTTGACTGCTAACCAGAAAGCTGGCAGTTCAAGCCCACCAGCCACGCCTCAAAAGGAAGGTTGGGCAATCTGCTTCCGAAGTGAAACCACCTCAGAAACCGAAGGAGGGGTCGCTATCAGTCGGATTCAATTCGACCGCAGTGAGGTTTTTTTTTTTTTTTTTTTTACCCCATGGGTCATAAAAAGGTTAAAATGATCTTACTCTCAGCTATTCAGATGTTTCTTATTATCTGTGCCAGTTCCATCCCTGCCTCTTCACCTCTTCTTCTTTTACCCCTGCCATCCCACACAATGGGATGCGAACCGAAGTATTTACCAAAGAGAAATAAAAGCGTATGTCATATCTATTGAAGCTTTATTTGTAATAACTGAAAACTGGAAATAAATATCCATTAACTGCAATTGACTGGGTACATCCATGTTGATAGTTATGCATTAAGATCGTATGATAGTATTACATTTAACTTTTTTAAGAAACTGCCAAACCATTTCCCAAAATGATTGCACCGTTTTATATTTCTGCTAATAGTATATGAATATTCCAATTTTTCCACATCCTCATCAACACTATGTCTTAGTTTCCTTGGACTACCCTAATAAAATACCATAGAATGGGTGGCCTTAAAGAACATAAATTTCTTTCCTGGTCTCTCAGTTCTGTAGCGTAGAAGTCTGAAAAGGAGGTCTGTTGGCACAGGCCTAAGGGACTTGACTGCTAATCAGGAGGCTGATGGTTCAAATCCACCAGTCACTGTGTGGAAGGAAGACCAGACAATCTACTTGCGTAAAGATTTACAGCCTTGGAAACCCAGTGGGGGTCGCTATGAGTAGGAATCGACTCAATGGCAGTGGGTTTGGTTTTTGGTAAGGCTATGCTGTCTCTTTGTTGTCTCTGGAGAAAGATTCTTCCTTGTTCAGTTTCTGGTTGCCCCAGATGTTTCTTGACATACCTTGACATGTGGATGAATCCTCACATGCTGTTCTCTTCCAGTGTGTGACTGTGTGCCTGTTCTTCCCATTTATAAGACACTACTCAGAAGGAATTAGCACTAGGACCCATCCAACTGCGGGTTAGTTAACTAATATCTGCAATGAAAAACCCTGTTTTCTCAAAGTCACATGCATAGGTACAGGGGTAGAACTTCAAGATATCCTTTTGGGAACACAGTTCTATCCATAGCAACTTAGTGTGGTTGGTCTTTTTAATTTTAAGCATTCTATTCATGTGGTGTGGTGCCCTAGTGGATAAGACATTTGGCTGCTAACCATAGGTCAGCAGTTCAAAGCTACCAGCTGCTCCTCGGAAGGAAGATAGGGTAGTCTACCATAAAGACTTACAGCCTTGGAAATCCAATGGGAGTCACTATGAGTTGGAATTGACTTGATGGCAGTGAGTTTAGTTTTGAGGTTTTTTTTTATAGGTATGACGTGGTATCTCATTGTGATTTATGTTTTTCTAATGACTAATGATATTGAAGTAGTCCCTGGCTGGCACAAATGGCACAAAGTAATCTACTACTTTCCAAAAGGTTTGCCCTTTAAAACCACTCAGAGGTGCCACAGAAGACAGGTTTTCCTTCTGAAAGGTCAGAACAGCCTTAAAAACTCTATTGAGAGGTTCTACTATGCACATATGGAGTTGGCAGGAGTCAGAATCAACTTAATGGCAACTAGCAACAATGATATTGGGCATCTTTTCAAGTGTTTACTTGCTATCTGTATATCTTCTTTAATCACATATCTGTTTGAATTCTTTGCCTATTTTTTTATTGAGGTATTTGTTTTCTAATTGATTTTTAATAATTCTTGCATATCCTGGATACAAATCCTTCCTCAAATAAATGATTTACAAATATTTCCCCATTCTGTGGCTTCTCTTTCATTCTCTTAACATAGCTATTAATTTTTCTGAAGTCTAATTATTTTTTTTCATAGATTTTGTAATGGTGGTATATCTAAGAAATTTATGCCTAATTCAAAGTTACAAAATAAGATCATCCTCTTCCTCACTGAATTATAGTGTACCTTTCATACACTATAATTTGATTATATATGAGTAGGTATGTGTTCTGGTTACCTAGTACCACTCTGACAAGAATATATTACAAATGGGATGGCCTTAACAAACAGAAGTTTATTCTCTTATAGTTCAGGAGGCTAGAAGTCAAAATGCAAAGTGCCAGGCTCTAGGAATTGGGTGAAAGCCCCTCAGTCTTGGGCTTCAGCTCTGCCTCCAGCTCCCAGCCTACTGAAGTTAGAGGCTTTTCTTCACTCAGACAGCTGCTGGCTGCTAAAGCTGCCAAGCCCAAGGTTGACAAGTAAAAAAGGCACAGTTCCGATGTTACCAAACCACATGGCAGGCCATTAATTCAAGTCCACTGTAAGTCCCAAGGTTGGCAGAGTATGGCAGGCTGCTGAGCAATGACACAGCTACATGCAGAGTTCAAGCATGCCATAAGCATTCATTTGAGAATGAAAGACCATTCTCAAAGCTGCTGCTTATATATGGAAAGCAGACCATATACCCAAAGCAGCTACTCAGCTACTTGTGGTAGATCCCACCATAGAGTTGATTGTCAGTCTCATCGTGGAGAATAACTACCACCAGCTGCCCAGCCACTCAACCAGGCCTAGCCAAGTTGACACACAAACAACCACCACAGTATGTTTCTGAAATTTCTATTTTGTTGCCTAATCTAGTCTTGCACTAGCACACAATCCTAGCTGTTATCAGGTGCCAACAAGTTAGTTTTGACTCATTAAAAAAAAAAAAGCAAAACAAAACAAAACAAAAAACCCACTGCCATTCAGTCAGATCCGACTCATAGTGAACCCTCCTTGAGTTTCTGAGGCAATATCACTACTGAGGTAGATTGCCCAACCTTCTTTCTGAGGAGTGGTTGTTGGGTTTGAACCTCCAGCCTTCTGGTTTGCAGTCAAATGCCTTAGGCACTATATCACCGGAGCTCCTATAGTAATCTTATACTCAACAAAATGAAACACCGCCCAAACCTGCACTATCCTCCCAATGTTTGAGCCCATCATTACAGCCACTGTGACAATCTAACTCATTGAGGATGTTTCTCTTTTTTGCAGACCCTCTACCAAGTATGATGTCCTTCTCCAGGGACAGATCCCTCCTGACAACATGTCCAAAATATATGACAAAGTGTTACCATCTTTGATTTTAAGGATCATTCTGGTTGTACTTCTGAGACAGATTTGTTTGCTTTTCTGGCATTGTATGGTACATATACTATTCTTTGCCAATACCATAATTCAAAGGCATCAATTCTTCTCTGATCTCCTTTATTCATTGTCCAGGTTTACATGCATATGAGGCAAATGAAAATACCATGGCTTGGATTATATATACTTTAGTCCTCAAAGTGACATCTTTGCTTTTTGACACATATCGCTTGGAGCAGATTGGCCTGATGCAAATGTCATTTGATTTCTTGACTACATGTATAGTCACCATTTATGTTGTTGAGAAAATATTTCCTGTGAATAAGTTGTTGGTTTTACAAAATTCTATTATGTGATCTCCTGTGTCATTTTTATCACCGAGATCATGTTTTCTAACTACCTATCCTTCTTCTTTGTTCCAATCACCAGTAATAACCAATGCATCTTGATGACACGTTTCATCAATTTCAAACTGCAGATGTTGGTAAAAATCTTCAATTTCTTCATCTTTAACATTAGTGTTTGATGTATAAATTTGAATAACAGTCATATTAACTTGTCTTCTTTGTAAGTGTATGGCTATTATCATCGACAGTGTTTTATTTTAGGATAGATCTTGATATGTTCTTTTTGATGATGAATTTAATGCCATTCCTCTTCAATTTGTCATGCCTGATCATAGTAAACCATATGATTGTCTGATTCAAAATGGCCAATACTGGTCCATTCAGCTCACAAATGCCTAGGATATTGATCTTTAAAAGTTCTGTTTAAGTTTTTACAACTTCCAATTTTCCTAAAGTCATGCTTTATATATTCCATTTCCAGTTACTAATGGAAGTTTGTAGCTGTTTCTTTTCATTTTGAGTCATGCCACATCAGCAAATGAAGTTCCTGAAAGCTTTACTCTATGTCATTAGTGTCAACTCTACTTTGAGGAGTCAACTCTTCCCGAGTCATAGTTTAAGTGCCTTCTAACCTGAGGAGTTCATTTTCTGGCACTACATCAGACAATGTTCCACTGCTATGCATAAAATTTTCACTGGCCAATTTTTTTCAGAAGTAGATTTCCAGGTCCTTCTTCCCAGTTGGTCTTAGTCTGCAAGCTCTACTGGTTCTAGACCTTCCTGGTATTTGAAATATTGGTGGCGTAGTTGTCAGAATCATAGCAACATGTAAGCCAGCACAGGATGCCAAACTGACAGACAAACGGTGGATTATCCTACTTTAGCTTATAGAAGTCTTGAGATCTGGTTGGGAAAGTGCTCCAGATTTCTTCTTCTAGATTACCATGATTTTCTAGGTCCTTTGCATTTCCATATAAATTGTAGAGCTGACTTGGCAACATATGTAAAATCATTCTGGAGTTTTTATTATGATTGCATTAAATCTGTTGATCAACTTGGGAAGAATTGTCACATTAGAAACACTGAGTTCTGTACTTCATGAATGTAGTAAAAAAAAAAACCTCACTGCCATTGAGTTAATTCCAGCTCATAGAAACCCTCTTTGGGTTTCTGAGATGGTAAATCCTTGTGGAAGTAGATTGCCCTGTCTTCCTGCTGTGAAGTGGCTGGTGGGTTTGAACCGTTACCCTTCTGGTTAACAGTCAAATGCCTTAGGCACTATGCTACCAGAGCTCCTTGAATATTGGTAAATCTCTCTATTTTTTAATTTTTATTCTTTTAGGTATTTTATTTATCTCAGAATTATTTTATAGATTTCAGTATAAATATCTAATACAACTTTTATTATTTTATTTCCTAAGTATTGATTTGCTGCTATATTTTAAATATTGTTTTTTAAAATAATTGCATTGGCTTTGAATATAATAGCATTGCTAAATTGACTTCTTGTTGTGGTTAGGTGCCAGTGAATCTATTTTCTATTCATAGCAACCTCATGTCACAGAATAGAACTACCCCATAGGGTTTTCTCAGGAGCTCTGGTGGCATAGTGCCTAAGGCATTTGACTGCTAACCAGAAGCTTGGCAGTTCAAACCCACCAGCCCTCCTCACAAGGAAGATTGGGTGATCTACTTCTATAGTGATATGGCCTTGGAAACCCAAGGAGGGGTTGCTATGAGTGGGATCTGACTCGACAGCAGTGCATTTGGTGTTTGGTTACAGGGTTTTCTAGGCTATATTCTTTACAGAATCAGATCACCAGATCTTCTCCTGTGGAGTTGCTGGTGATTTCAAACTGTCACCATTTTGGTTAGCAGATCTTTGCTTAACTGTTGTACCACCAGAGCTCAATTTTAATATTTTGCATGTACAATATTTTTATTTATTCTGCATACAGAATTATGTTACCTATGAATAATAAAAGATTTCTTTTTATTTTTCCAATCTTTAAACTTTGTATTTGTCTCATTTTATAGGCTAGAATTCCTGGTACAATGTTAAATAGAAGTGATGACAGTAAATATCTTTGCCTTCTTTGTACTATTTTTAATTTTATCTAGCAACCAGCTATGCATAAACTATAATTTTTAGACTATTTTCCCTCCTGACTTTTTCTTCAAGTAAGAATCTCTTACTTTAGATAATCTTCTATATATCTTCCCCAAACTCACATATTCATCAGGTTGTGGGCATTTCCTCTATATTCATATTAAATATTGACAGTTATATATTTCATGGTCCTGATTACAAGATGCTGTAAGTAGCTATTTAATTTTCTATTTCTCACACTAGACAAAATTTCCAGAGTCTAAGGATTATGCCTGATCTCTTAATTCCTAGTATCAAGTAGAGTGTCTGGCTCATAAGTGGTATTTGATGAAGACTTGATAAATGTTTGCTGAGTGCAAGAATGATGCTCTAAACTTGATCTTTCACCAATCCTTTGTATCTATTGAATTAATTAAATTTATACTTCCTTTGGGACACTTATGCTTTGAATTCAATGAAATAAACATTCTCTCTTGTATTGTGATCCTCTCCCAGTGACTCAACTCCAGTTAATTCTTTGGGGCATTGTACTTAATTTTCACTACTTCCTTTTTTTTTTGACTTCCCAAATAGAATCAGCTTACATGTCCTATTAATTCTTTCTTTACTTTTTTTTTAAATTTATTTTCCATTTCCATAGTCAATATCACAGTCCAGAGTTTTATTCATTCCTTGACAACTTTAAGGAGCTCTGGTGGCATAGTGCCTAAGGCATTTGACTGCTAACCAGAAAGCTGGTAGTTCAAACCCACCAGCCACTCCTCAGAAGGAAGATGCGGCAATCTACTTCCACAGTGATACTGCCTCAGAAACCCAGGGAGGGGTTGCTATGAGTCAGATCTGATTCCACGGCAGTGAGTTTGGTTTTTGGTTTGGTTTTGACAACTTTAACTACCTCTTGATTTATTATTGTATTATTTGTTTTTAATCCAACTATTTTCCCATCTACAGTCCACACAGTTAACAAAACAGTCTTCCTTAGACTTTAATTATACATCTCACTCCAAGAAGCAAAGTAAATTCCTTTTGTCTATGCTACTGGAGGAGCTCTGGTGGCATAGTGCCTAAGGCATTTGACTGCTAACCAGAAGGCTGTCGGTTCAAACTCACCAGCCACTCTGTGTAAGGAAGACTTGGCAATCTACTTCTGTAAAGATTTACTGCCTAGGAAACCCAAAGGAGGTTGCTATGAGTTGGAATCGACTCGATGGCAGTGAGTTTGGTTTTTTTCTGGATGCTAATGGAATCTCAATTCCCATTTCTTACATTCCGTGTATCTTCTTGTTGTTAGGTGCCATTGAGCCAGCTCTGACTTACAGTGACCCAATGGAGAACAGAATGGAACCCTGCCGGTCCTGCACCAGACACATTTTTTGCTATACATGAGCCCATCTTTGTAGCCACTGTGTCAACCCATCTCATTGAGGGCCTTCCCTTTTTTTGCTAACCCTCCACTTTATCAAGCATGATATCCTGCTCCAGGGAATGATCCCTTCTGACAACATGACCAAAATAGGTGAGACAAGGTCTGACCATTCTTGCTTTGAAGGAGCATTCCGGCTGCACTTTGCCCAGGACAGATTTGTTAGTTCATCTAGCAGTTCATGGTACTTTCAGTCCATGTATCTACAACCCCATTTATCTCCAATGTTTTCACTCACTCTCCCTCACAAAATTTAGTCTCCTTGTCATGCCCACTTTTTCGGCATTGTTGTTACAGTCCCATAGAATGGTCTCCTCTGTTCCTTCCTTTCTCTTTCGTCATGCCATATCTATACTTTCCTTCAAAATCTGGCTCCAGATTAACCTCTTAAAAAAATATGTCAATGAATTATATCATCTCAAATGGAATAGTTCTTTTACTCTTTGTCTTGCTAATATAAAATGTATAGTCTATAAATATTACTCTAAAGACCAATTTTCAAGGAAGCATGAACAAGTGTTTTGGAAATAATATTTCCACACAAATGGCTTTATGTTAACATATGTCTTTATCACGATTACAAATATCTTCTTGCTAAGGAGTCAATTGATTTGGACTATCTTATGAAAGGTACAAGAACAGTGACATTGAGATGTATGAAAGATGTGTTGTCCCTAAGCAAGGGTCTTGTTCTTTTGCTTTATAAACAGAGACTCATTTGCTGTTTTCAGGCATTTGCTGAAATATAGTCATAAACCGTGACATATGAACTCAGGCAAGAAATTATGTGCTATGTGATTTATGAGGATTATGGGGTTTGTGAGGATTGAAAGGGACTTTGGTGTTTTCTAGTCCATTTTTTTCAGGTCTGAGGTATACAGTGCTGGGAATGTTGTGAATTACCCAAGGTCTCACATCTAATTAGTAACATAATTGTAGTTATAACTGGTTTTTGTTGAAGGGTGGCATGAAGCTGATTCCAACTTATGTTGACTCTGTGCAGAGTAAAATTGCTCCACAGAATTTTCCAGACTGAGTTTTCGGAAGGAGATCACCAAGCCTGTCTTCTGAGGTGCCAACCTTTTGGCTAGTATTTGAGTGCTTAATTGTTTATGCCACCCAGGGACTCCTGATTATAATCCAGGTGTCCTGCTGTGAAGTACAGTGTTTTTCATATCACTTTAAGCTACTGGCGTTCGTTTTTAAGCTGCTATCTGAGTGTCTTGCTGCACTGTAAGCTCCCAGAACTCAGGAACCAGCCTGTGCTACTGCTTTTCTCCAGAACTGTCTTCCTTGGACCAGGGCTCAATTACAACCCCTGCCAGTTGTATTCTTTTTCATATTTGCAGAATCCAGAAGAGACTTTCTCACCTAAGGCACTTTTTGGGTATTTGTCTTTAGAATGTGGAGTTCAAGACCAGGGAATGATTAAAGACTGCTAAAATGTGTCTTAGCTGAGTTAAAGATTTTCTGAGCAGGATCCCCTACACGGTTTCTTTATTACCTGAAGCTTAGCTTTCAGGATCTGGTCAGAGATGGAAAGTAAAAATTCAGTTTAATTAGTAAAAATTCAAATTAATCATGTTATCTGTTCCCTTTGAAACACATAAGTTACAGCATTCTTGGTTACTCTCAGGCTTCTGACCTAGAAAGCCGCAGCTACCATGGTTCCCACAGGGATGTCTCTTCCATAGCAGTCCTCATTGCCAGGAACTCAAACCGATGCTGGGTCTGGGATGACTCCCCTACCAGGAAATTGAGGAGGGGGGAAAAAAAAGACAACTCAAACTCACTGCTTTCCAGTCGAACCCGACTCATAGTGACCCATCCTTGGGTTTGTAAGACAGTATCACTATGAAAGTAGATTGCCCAACCTTCCTTCCAAGGAGTGGCTGGTGGGTTTGAACCACCAGCCTTCTGGTTAGCAGTCAAATGCCTTAGGCACTATGCTACCAGAGATTGAAAGAGCCAAGATATTAAACTTCTGAACTCCAATAGTAGCCAACGAATCTCAGAGAAAGATTTTAATTAAGTATAGTCAATCACTCTTTCTAATATGGAAAGTTGAGAGAATTGTCACAAAAAATTTGAGGAAAACAATCATTTTCCCCATATTATAGAAAGGCTGTTTCTCGACTTATTAGGTTAGAATCTCCCTGTTAAATTACTACCCAGAGAGTAACATTATTCCTTTTTAAAATTTTATCTTTAGGTCAGAGTCACCCCTCCCCACCACACCAGAGGAATGTGAATGGAGCCAGCTGTTTACAAGACAGGAAATGGTTGGTTATTTACATATTGGGATCCAGGTAAACAACCTGATGAAAAACTGGCAATCAAAAGTGTGATCCTTTGACTGATGTGGGGTAAGCATTTAACTTAAATGTGAAAGCTTAAGATATCCAGATATCTATTTTAACTGAGAAAGAAAGTATATTTTCATGTAGTGCTGCTTTTGAAATGTTCCACACAAGTTCAGAAAATTTATACATCATGGAAATTTGAATGGAGTTAAGTTGTTTTAAGCAACTTCTATAATACCACTGAAGCCCTCCTATTATATAACAGTGGCATTTGAGTTCTCTTTTTTACTTAGTCACTACTATGACTTTTAAACTTTATGTCTTTCTCCTCTCCTCTCTAACATAAAGAAAACTAACAAAGCAGGAATTGTTCCCATATTTTCCTTTGTATGGAAAGGTCCCATCTGAGCAACATTATTTCAGCCATTGCAGTTCCATTTTTCTCCTTAACACGAGCACAGAGTGGCCTTTTTTTTCTCCTTGAATGTGCATATTCCTGATGGAGTTTAAAACTTCCATAAATCAATAAAGTAATTGCTACATAATGACCTATTGTTAGTGTTCGTGTGCAGAATGATGTCACAAGGGGGTAATGGAGCTACTGAATCAAAAAATGGCAGCTGTTTCCAATTTATTTGAGAGTCAGTTGGACAGAAAATTAAATAAACACATAGACAAGAAGGACAAGGGCAAGTCCTTGTATTATTCTTATGATAGTTTTAATTCAATTGTAGAAGTCAGCAGGCAGCTGATATTGTGGCCCAGAGTTTCATTAATTGCCTGTCTCGCATGTCAGTGAGACAGCACACGCTCACTTCATCATTTTCAGCTTTTGGTATTTGCATTTTAAAATATATACACCACTGAAGCATAGATCAAACTTTTGCTTTTTTGTTTTGTTTTGTTATTGTTAGTACGGCCCTCCAAATCTCAAAATGTATGATTGGGAGAGAAGTGGCTTTACCCTTCACCTGCATTGATGGTGTGTCTCTCCTCCCTCAGGGCAGGCAGCCTAGAATTTTTAAAAATTACTCTCTCCTCCTTGGAGGAAGGCCTGAAGACTTGTATTTGTTGTGGAGCCTGAAGAAAAAAGCGTCACCTGGTTTGCAGGGCTCCTCTCCACTGTGACTAGGAGCTTTGATGTGTCCTTTTGATGTTCCTGCCTTGAGGCAGCTGGAGAGGATTATCAAAAGTAGCCTTAACAGTTCTGGTTGGAGTTGGGGGTGGAGCATTGTTGCAAGTTGGACTTCACATCAGAATGTAAACATTTTCTCTGAGGTGGGTTTTCTAGGGTACTGGCAACCCAGTAGGCATCTGTGGGGCTTTAATTTTCAGAATATCCTTTTGGCAGGATTCTGTTGTCAGGTAATGATAATTTGCTGTTTGGTGAAGTATCCACCGTTTGCCCGAAGTAATTATTATTTTTATTTTTATTTATTTTTTTATTGTGATTTGGGTGAAAATTTACGGAGCAAATTCACTTTCCATACAGCAGTTCACATACACTTTGTCTCAGGACATTGACTACAATTTAGCACAATGCAACAGCTTCCCTCCCACTCCCCCCCTCATGGTTACCTCTTCCTTGTGTCCATCTCTCCATGCACTCCTGCCCCCTGAGCTGTCTCCCTGAGCATAAACAGCCCTTCTTTCTCCCATGATTGTTTTCTCCAAGGAGTATATCCACCTCAGGTGTATGTTCAACTCATATGCCTATCTTTAGTTTGGTTGGAAGCTACAGGTGTGGGTTCAATTCCAGACCTGAAGGGCAGCTAGGGGCCATAGTCTCAGTGGTTCCACCAGGCTCTATCAGACCAACAAACCTGGTCCCCTCCTCCCCTTTTTTTCTCCCCAAAATGATTTTGAGTTTTGTTCCACATTATCCTCCCTCTCTATCTAGGATCTCCTACATAGATCCCCCTCCGAGTGGTTGACAGTGGTAGCCAGGCACCATCTAGTTCTTTTGGTCCCGTAGTCATATAGGCTGCAGATTGCATGGTGTACCAGTTGCTAGGATTAATTGGTTCCGTGAATCTTTGGTTTCCTTCATTCTTCTTTGCTCTAGATGAGGAGAGACCCATCACTGCATCTAGATGGCAACTTGCTAGCTTTTAAGATTCCAGTCGCTACATGCCAAAGTAGGAGGTGGAACAATGTTTTGTGTAGTATGTTATTCCAATTGAGCTTGATGTCCCCTGTGACTATGGTCCTGAGCCCACAGGTTCAACTACCCAGTCCCTCTGGGTAGCTGGCTGTGACCAAGAAGTGACTACAACTTTGTCCCTTGTCCGCTCTACTATACACCTGGGAATTAAGATCACACAAATACACTTCTAGGACTGGAAGTAATTATTATTTTTTTTAATCATGGGATTTAAGTGATACTAGGAGATAATTTCAGTTCATCATCCAATGATTGGTATTTCCTCCTAAGAGTGATAAAGACCAGATTTTAAAATATTTGACTTTTGAGATTGTAAGCAAACCCCTTTTACTTTAGGAATGAGAAAGCAGAAGTCTGATGTCAGTTAAAGATTTTAGTATAGGCTGGTTGTAGTTATACTGTGACTAACTTAAGAAAAAAGGAATTTTGTTGAAGGATGTTATAGAGCTCCCAGAGGTTTGGAAGCTAGCATTGCAACTAGGTATGGTAACACCAAAAGTAAAGGTGCTCCATAGGGCCAAGAGTCAAGAAGCAGAAAGGATGGTGAGGATTGGGGATGGAGAGTTGAAAAGACAATACTCCAATGAATAAGTAAATACAATGTTGTAGTGGGTGTTAAGTGCTATGAAAGGAACTCTGGTGGTGTGGTGGTTAAAGCATTGGGTTGCTAACCAAAAAGTTGACAGTTCAAGCCCATCAGCTGCTCCATGGGAGAAAGATGAGACACTCAATTCCCTAAAGATTTATAGCCTTGCAAACCTTATGGGGCAATTCTACTCTGTCCTATAGGGTCACAATGACTTGGAATCTACTTGATGGCAGTGGGATCTTATTTTATTTTTTAAGTGCCACAAAGAACAAAGAAGCAAGGTAAGGGAGATAGAAGCATGTGGTAGGGGTTTGGAGCTGATCTTTGACACAAATGGGTCAAAAAAGGCCTCCCTGATAAAATTTATGAGCAGACACTTAATAGAAATGAAGAAGTACCCCAAGCAGATAAATACCAAGGGGAAGAAAGAGTACTTAGGCAGAAAGAGTACTTAGGCAAAGCGGACATTAGGGACAAAGGTCCTGCACTGAGATGCACTTTCTGTTTCAGTGAAGAGGTCAGTGGCCCTGTAGAGGAACTAGAGAAAAGGGTGGTTTGAAATGAGGCCAGAAAGTTGGGTGGAGTAAGGAAAGGGCAGGCCATTTAGACTTATAGGCCATTTAAGAGCTTTGCTTTTCACTTTAATTGATGTAATGTTTGCCAGGGATAAGTAGAGAATATGACAAGCATGACGAGATGCTGATGCTGGGAGCTTGGCAAGAATCAGTCATGAGTTAGACAAACGAGCCCCACAATGATTGAAATTTATGCCTCAACAAAAAGCACAAATGATTGCATGTTATGAGACCTCTGGGAATACTCAGGAATACCCAGAATCACAAATGGTAAATCTCCACATGCCAAGGATCTTCTACATTTAAAATTTTTACTTTTAGGGGATGTTAATGAAAAGCTATGTTCCAAAAGAGCTGTGCTTGCCTTCAGCTATGTCATTACTGTTTGACTCTCATGTCAGGTTCCTAAAAGCAAAATTCACATCTCAGAAACTCACTTTCATGGTATTATTTTGAGAGGAATTAATAATTTTCATTAGCAACAAATACTCAGAAGACTGAAAGTATGCAATTTTTTGTGCTTTTGAAGAGGTTTTTTTTTTTTTTTTTTTTTTTTTTATGGCCTTCATAAGAAAAACTAAAGGCCTATAGATTTGAAACCAGTTAAAAATATGTTGAATTTCAGCACAAAGTTTTAATCTTAATTCTTTAAAAATGTTTTCAAATAGTAACCTAAGGCAGCTCTAAAACAAAATGAGTAAGTCTGATATATTAGTCATTGAAGAGTGAAGCAGAACACTGTACTTCATTCCTAGAGGGTAGGGGAATAAACCTCTCAAATTGGGCAGGTATAATAGAAGGAGATCATAAATGTGATGGGAGAACGTTCAAATGAAGAGTTGGTGCCTTCAGAAGCAAAACACTGAGTTACTTTTTTCCTTTCTTTCTCCCGAAGAGCTGAGTTTCTCCATTAGGAGCTGGGAGGAAGGACACAGGTCTTATTAACATGGAGAGGAAAGCAGACAAGTAAACAAATAGCTTTCTCCTTGATCAATCCAGAAGCATTTCATGACCAGGTTATTGCTAAAGAAACATCTACTTTTGAGAGTTGAGGACAAGCTGCTCCGAAGTTTTTGACATGAATTTAAGATTCATAATGTGTTAAATCTGTAAGATAAGCAGATAACCTCTTAGGCAAGTGAATGAGAGAATTCTTGTTAATTGAATCTTTTCTTTATACATTATTCTTAACTTTGTTTTAGTTGTCATGTAGACAAGGTATGCATAATTTAATGAAGAATTTCATTATCCTAATTTAGAATAGTGGTTAAAATGTGAATTTTAGAATAAAATATAGGTGCAGTCAAATCTCAACTTCACCACTATAAAAGTTGTGAACTTGTCAGTAATTTATCCTCTCTTGGGTTTTGGCTTCTCATCTACAAAATGGAGATTGGTGTGGTGCCTCTTGATTTTAAATGCCCAGTAAATCTTAGTTATTACTATTAAGAATAATTTTTATAGGAATAATTTTTTCAACAATCCTCGGTAGTGCAATGGTGAATCTTCACATTTGGTGGTAGTTTATATAGTCACTGAGACAATTATTAAGAGATGACTACTTCCTTGAATGATGGTATGCAACATTTTTTTTTGTCATAGATGATGACTATCAGAGTGTACAGTGTGCAATATAGAAGCAAAGGAGTGCACTCTTAGTAGGAAAACTGTCTGTGAATTCTTAGAGAGTCTCCCGTCATAGATGTTTCCTTGACTAGGTAGACCAATCTTGGCCAGAGGACAAGTGATAGGTGACAGTAAGAGTTTCCTAACAGAGGATATAAGAAAATGCTACATTCACGGGAGGCATTAATAGATTCTTGCTGACTATGTGTTTATCACACTGGCCTATGAGCTTGAACCTCTGGGTTACAACCATCCAGTTATGCCATTAAGTAAAACAGATACCTATTTGCCTCTCATTTTGTAATTTCTCACTCTATAAAACATTGAGTTTTGAAACACTATTTGTTAGGAAAAATGTGGTATTTTTATTTATATTTTCACAATTTATTTTATTCATTTAATAGAAAAGAAACATATATGCAAAAAAGACCTAATCTTTTTTATACCAAAGCCTCAGAAGGGCCTGCATTTTGATTATGCTACTACAGTTTCAATACACGTGTAACACTGTATTTGGAAACCTATCTTTTGGATATAGTTTAAGCAACTGTCACAAATTGAAATTAGTGATTTCAATTATGTATCTATGGAATCACGTGGACAGCATTATTATAGTATATTCTTTTAAAGAAAAATAAAGACTAATGAAACAGCAATAGAGAGGAAATACTGAACTATGTAAAGTTACATAGAGTCAACTAGCTTTCACTTGATATTGCTACTGAAATAAACTTATTCCAACTAATTTGGCCCCCACATGCACAAAATACTTATACTTGGAAGGCTTGTTTTTCTTCTAGTTTTGAAGTACCCCACTAATATAGCATGAAAACATAGCATGGATTGCTTTAGTGATGTAAAACAAGTACCCTTTGGATCTAAGTAACCCTGTTGTCTTTCCATCTGAGCTCCTCTTTTAAAGCCGCTTAGCTTTGTATGAGCTTTGCACGTATGTCAGGTTTTATGAATCAAGAAAACTCTGCATGGTCTTGCTAGAGCAGCATGTGCTACTAATTTCTTTTTACACTTCCAGTCTTAGAGACACATGCACACACTTGTGGGTCTAAGTACATACCCTATTAGCTTTTTATACTTAATAGGGCCCTTGGCATTTTTGATTCTTACACTAATTTGTTTTATTCTGTCTCCCTTCTGTTGTAGTCAGGAAAGCAAGTTGCCTTTAACTTAAATGCCTTGTGATCATCTTGCATGAAGGGCACTGCACAAGTCCTGTTTTCTGATTAATTAGATAATCTCCTCCCTGATCTGTTCTCATAGCCACTGAATTTAAAGATGAATTGGATTGGATTTGCTGTTATTTGGGAGGTACTTTTACCTGGCCTGTTCATTAAACTCATGGATCTTAACCTTTATATTCAAATATTTAACACCAAGGAAGAAGTAATTCACCTCCCAACAGAGTCTTCTCAAGGAGATCTGATTTGTTCTATATTTTGTGTAGGATCATCACATGACCAAAGATTAAGATTTTGTCTAAATTAATTTCTTTTGTTGTTAGGTGTTGTCAAGTCAATTTTTGACTCACAGTGACCCCATGTGACAAAGTAGAACTTCCTCATAGGGTTTTCTACCTTTGAGGGAGCTGATTGCCAGGTCTTTCTTCTGTGGGTGGATTTGAACCGTCAACTTTTTAGTTAGCAGCTGAGCACTTAACCACAGTGCCATTAAAAACCCACTGCCTTCAAGTTGATTCTGACTCACAGCAACCCTCATTGGGTTTGCAAGGCTATAAATCTTTATGAAAGTAGATTGCCTCATCTTCATCCCATGGAGCAGGTGGTGGGCTTTGAACTACTGACCTTCTGGTTAGTATCCAAATGCCTTACTCATTATGCCATCAGAACCATTAAGAAAAAAAAAAAGAAAAAAGAAACTCAATGCCCTCGAGTTGGATCCTACTCATAGCGTCCCTTCCTTGGGTTTCCGAGGTGGTATCTCTGTGGAAGTAGATTGCCCAATCTTCCTTCTGAGGCATGGTTGGTGGGTTTGAACCACCAGCCTTCTGGTTAGCAGTCAAATGCCTTAGGCTCTACACCACCAAGCTCCCATCAGAACCATTGTGACTCCTTAATTAATTCCTTCTTCAGGAATTATATAATTGCGAAAGAAAGATGGGACCACTACATCGATTTCCTTGGAATTTGAGATATAACTGGTTTGCCCTTTTCCCAAGAACCCATGGAGACTGATTTTTGAAGCACATTTTGTATATTGGGGCACATTTTGGGGACAGAAGTCAAGAGTATTTAGGTAATCCCCACACCCCTCATATCAGGTATTATTTAGTAACTCTACCTCACTTCTCTAACTCATCTTATAGTGTCCTGAAAGAGCTAATTTAGTGCCTAATGTATATAAAAGTCATGATTCAATCATGGAAATAAATTAGTGATAAAGCAAAAAACATACCCACTTTGTGAATTATGTCTTTTAGAAAGTTCAATATGAAAGTGGATTATCTCATGTCAATACCATTATGTGTATCAAGGTTATATTTTTAAAGCATTTATGATTCATTGTCTTATATATTTATACTGTGTTTAATAATATAATTCAGATCATGTGAATATAAGTTTTTAATGGTACATAATATAGTTATTACTATTGGGATGAATCATTTATATTACTAACATTCAGTTCATTTTGAGCAGAAATAAGTTTTGTTTTCCTATATAAAGTTTTATTATTTTTATGAAGAAAAATATACTTAAGGATCTCTGGTGGTATAGTGGTTAAAACATTTGGCTACTAACCAAAAGTTTAGTCCACCAGCTGCTTCTTTGGATAAAGATGAGGCAACCTCCTTCTGTAAAGATTTATAGCTTGGGAAATCCTGTGGGGACAGTTCTACTCTGTCCTTTAAGGCCACTGTGGATCAGAATCAAATTGATGGCAGTGGGTTTGGGTTATACTTTATCTGTTTAATAATAGTGTTCTTTTAAATCCATAACTAAATAATGAACACTTCATTTGTACACTGAGGTCACTTTTACTATTTGAAAGTTTTATATTTTCACATATAATGTGCCCCATGTAAACAATGAGCCTATATGTATAATGCACATAGGAAAATAATGTGTGAGGGGTTTGTAAAGCTTGCAAAAACCTTGTAACTCCCTCATTATTTGTGTAAAATATAGAAAATGTATGCATAATGTTTGGTTATAGTAATCCCAGATCAAAGTGTATTAATTTATTTTTGAAAGCACTTGAGTTCCTATCATGACAATATTCTCTTTTAAAAGCCATCAATGACTTTCATCACTCGTTGTTGTAGCCTCATATTCCTCATTTTTAGCTCTGAGCTTTACAGTTCTGCTTTTCTGACCCCCTTCCCACTCCCTTTTATTCAAGCCAGCAATAATTTTGTCTGGCCCAGTTCTTCAAGTAAAAGATGAGATTATATATCAATTATGACAACAAACTCATTCCATCTCCTGATCTTCCTAAAGCACAAATTAGGCATCCCAAGAAAACATGACACTCAATTAGATATTGTAAAAATAGATTAAAATGAACAAATTATAGATTTGAAGGGCTTTAAAATATAAATACTACCCCTTCCTTCTCTTCCAGGAATTTCTCAGAACTTACAGTTTCCAAAATCTCTGAACACTGCATTGTAACAAGATAGGGACCCTTCTTGACCATCTTTCTTCCCCTCTAAATTGATTTATCCTCTTTCTAAAGAGTAATGTAACACTGAAAGAAGACTTACCTATCTCTAGATCATTAGCATCATTGGGCAAAGAATATTGAATATACCAGGGACTGCCAGAAGAACAAACAGATCTGTCATGGATGATGTCAAGCCAGAATGCTCCTTAGAAGCGAGAATGGCAATACTTTGCTTCTCGTAATTTGCTCAGGTTGTCAGGAGGAACCAGACCATGGTGAAGGATATCATGTTAGATAAAATAGAGGGTCAGTAAAAAGGAGGAAGACCCTCAATGAGATAGATGGACACAGCGGCTGCAACAGTGGGCTCAAGCATGGCAACAATTGTGAAGATGATGCAGAACTGGACCGTGTTTTGCTCTCTTGTACGTAAGGCCACTGTGAGTTGGAATCAACTCAACGACACCTAACAACAACAGCAACACAGATGCCTAGATTTGTTTAACCTTCTAAAAGAGCATTGTAGAATAATTTTTAAAAACCATGACTTTAAATCTCAACAAGTGTTCACAAGCAAACATCGACTAATTGGGCAAATATCCTAACTTCCCTGATCTTTGATTTTTTCCTCTTTAACGCGGCTATAGAACAATTCAATAATATCCCTCCTGCACAGTGGTGTGAGGACAATAGATGATATATAACATATGTATGTAACATTCTACGTAATTAGTAATTAATTAAGAAATATTTGCTTAGTTTTTATATTTTAGATCAGATTCTATTCTTTGAGATATAGTTGTGAACAAGAGAGGAAAGGCCCTTACTTTTCTAGAGCTTGTAATATAGAGAGGGATACAGAATATAAGCAATTAAGTAGGTAACAAAGATGATTTCAGCCTATGATAAATACTGTATGTACAACAAAATATATTAAATAGTTATATTAATATACTTAAGTATATTTAGTAGGTCAGGGAGGGACTCCCTCAGACTGGGTAGTCAGGAGGTCTTAGTGGAAGTGAAATTTGAGATAAGATCTAAATGATAGGATGAAGTTGGACATATGAATGTTTAGGGAAAAAGCAATACAGGGACAGTGGACAGCAAGTGCAAAATCCAGACATCAGGCAAGAATTCAGCATGTTTGAATAAAATATGTGAACCGTAACACCAGAGAGTTAAGCACTCCTTTGAACAATCAACCAATTGAGATCCAAAGGGCAGCATTAGCCCATGGATAAAACTCAAAAGGCAGGAAGGTATAATAAAGAAGGACAAATGGAAACAGTAAGCACAGAGAAGAAATGGAAAGAGAGCTATTACATTGAGAGGATTGCAATCAAGGTCATGAAACAAAATGTGAATGAATTATTGAATGGAAAACCAATTTGTTCTATAAACTTTCACACAATAAATCACAATAAAAAGTTTTAAAAAAAGGAAAAAGAAGAGCATTCAAGTGAGGGGAAGCAGTGGACAATTAAAAGATCAATTCAGTATTCAGATGAAGAAAGGTGGTGTCTTGGACTAGGGTCTTGCTTGAGTTGAGAGAAGTGAACAGATTAAGGATATGTTGTGGAACAAGGCTTAACAAACCATACCTTTGTGCAATAAGAAGATGATTTAAGGTACTTGATCACCTGAATGAACAAGGGTTCCATTTGCTAAGATGGGGAATATTGGTGCATGACAAATTTGGATCCCTTTCATGTTAATTTTGAAATACATATTACAAATCCAAGGAGCTCTGGTGGCAAAATGATTACACGCTTGCTCTAACTGAAAAGTTGGTGGTTCAAACTTCTCAGCCGTTCTGTGGGAGAGAAGACCAGGGGATCTGCTCCAGTAGAGATTTCAGCCTAGGAAACCCTATGGGAGAGTTCAACTCTGTCTTATATGGTCACTATGGGTTGGAATCTACTTGACAACATATAACAACATTACACATTTAGGGAGACATGTCAAACAGACAGTTGGATATATAAATCTTTAACTCATCATTAAAGATGTGAAATTGGGTATCATCTGAATATAAATGGTATTTAAAACCTCAAGATTGGGTGAGATCACCTAGAGAGAATATGTAGATGTAAAAAGAAAAGGAACAAGCAAATTCCAAGCCTCAGAGAAACTGGACATTGAGTTTAAACAATACAGAAGAAGTCAGCAAAGGAAAATGAAACAACTGGTAAGGGTGGAAACCTGGAGGATGGGGTGTCATAGCATGTAAGAAAAGAGAATGCTTCAAGAGGCAAGAAATTGAAGACATTTAATAATCCAAGTACGATTAAGATACACAATTGATTTGGCATGATTGAGCTCATTGGTGGCTAGAACAATACAAGTATCATCAGAATAGTAGGGATAGATGTCTACTCGGAGTAACTTTTCTTACCTATAAAATATTTCTGCTTAAAGAACCAGCTAAATGTCAAGAGTCCCATTTTCCCCTAAAACCAAGTGGAAAAATTCTTAATACATTATCCATTTCACTTGTCATCAAATGTAGTGTTCACTCGTGCCAAAGATTTTATAAATGTGTTATGCAGATTGTGGCTTTCTTTCCTTTGGTCACATTTTAGTCATGTCTTTCTGACATGGTCCCACTGATGAGTCATCGGTGATACTCTGGAACCTTAGTGATTACAAACCAGGAATCACTGTTGCCATTGACTGCATATATACATCCAGTTAATTTTTTTCCCTAAGTTTTATTAATTTTGTTGTTTGTCTTGAGAGTATACACAGCAAAACATATACCAGCTCAACAGTTTCTATATGTACAATTTAGAGACACTGTTTAAATTCTTCTAGTTTTCCAACCATTTCCATCCTCTTTTTCTGAGTTCTTCCCTCATTAAAATAGACTCACTGCCCCTTGAGGTTCCTATCAAAGCCTTCGAGTTGCTGTTGTTACTTTGATCCCATGTACATAGTTCTTAAAAGTGTAATGCTCAGACTTTTTTTTTTTTTTTTTTTACTAGTTAAGTTAAGCTGTTCAGTTTTAAGATGACTTCAGGGGACATTTTTGGCTTAAGGTTTAAAGATTATCTCAGGGCAATAATTTCAGGAATTCATGTATACTCTATGGCTCCAGAAAGTCTAGAGTCCATAAGAATTTGAAATTCTGTTCTCCAATCCCCCCCCTCCTCTTTGGTCAGGACTTTTCTATGGAATCTTTGATCAAACATTCAATAGTAGTAGTCAGGCACCACCCAATTCTGCTCTCATGGCAAAGGACACAGTTGTTCATGGAGGCATTTATCCACACATTCTATATTTTCTTCCTATTCCTGATGCTGCTTCTTCCCCTGCTGCTCCAGGTAAATAGAGGCCAATTGCTGTGCTTTGGGTGGCTACTCGCAAGCTGCTATGACCTGGTGTACTACGCAATGAACTAGGAAGTAGAGCAGGAGCATAAGCATGTTATTAGGTCAATTAACTGATATGTCCCATGAAACCATGACCCTAAACCTCCAAACCAAGAAACCAAATTCCAGGAGGATTTTGGTTTTGCATAAGCAGCCTCAGAACCTACTTTTTTTTTTTTTTTTCCTGTCATTGTTATATGTCTATCACACAACTTTTGCTAATTTAGCATCCTACACATGCACTGCTGTGGAGCTGTTTCCGACTCATAGCGACCCCTCCTTGAGTTTCTGAGGCAGTATCACTGTGGAAGTAGATCACCCAATCTTCCTTCCAAGGTGTGGCTGGTGGGTTTGAACCCCCAGCCTTCTGGTTAGCAGTCAAATGCCTTAGGCCCCATGCTACAGGTGAGCAATTTATTGACAACAATTAAAATAATTGGCTGTGTAACCTTACCCTTAACAAATGTGATATTTTCATCACCATCACTGCCCCCACCCCAAACTTTTCTTCTCCCTCTCACCCCTCAAACCAAAAAAAAAAAAAAACCAAAAAAAAACCCTCACTGCCATCGAGTTGGTTCTGGAACATAGCCACTCCCATTGAGTTTCTGACGAGGTAAATCTTTACTGAAGTAGATTGCCCCATCTTCCTTCTGTGGAGTGGCTGGTAGGTTTGAACCACCATGGTTAGCAGTCAAATGCCTGAGATAATCTTTAACTATGCTACCAAAGCTCCCACCCCTGGTAACCACTAATAAACTTTGGTCTGTGTACATTTCCCTTTCCTTATCTTTTTATACAAGTGAGGTCATACAATATTGCCCTTTTGTGATTGACATATTTCACTCAGCATAATGTCTTCCAGCTACATCCATACTGTGGCATGCATTAAGACTTAATTTCTCCTACTGGTTGTGTAATATTCCACTGTATATATGTACAGCATTTTGTTTTATCTGTTTCTCTGTTGATGGGCATAGGTGGTTTCCACCTTTTGGCTACTGTGAACGGTGCTACAGCTTGAACACTGGTGTGCAAGTCTCTGTTTTAGTCTTTCCTTTTAAGTGTTTTAGGTATATACTTAGAATGGAATTTTGGGGTTATATGGTAATTCTAGTTTTAGTTTTTTGAGTAATTGTCACACTGTTTTCCACAAAAGCTATACCAATTTGCATTCCCACCAGCAATTGTAGGGTTGCAATGCAATTTTTGTATATCCTTGCCAACATTTGTTACTTTTTTTCCTCCTTAACCATCTTAATGAGAGTGAAATGGCATCTCTTTATGGTTTTGATTTGCACATCTCTGATGGCCAATGATGCCGAGCATCTTTTCATGCATTTGGTGGCCATTTGAATGTCCTCTTGAACTTCTATTCAAGTCCTTTGTCCATTTTATAATTGGGTTATCTGTCTTTTTCTTGTGAATTTGTTGAAGTCTATCAATGATATTTAAGGTGAATTACTTCAGCAGATGGCAAAGCTTATTCATTTTATATTGATTCTTTCTTGCCTCAATTTCAGAATTTATTTCAGTCACTGAAATGTATTCAGAATTTATTCCTCAATTCTGAGGAGCCCCTATTTGTAGCATCAGCCTGACTACAATTAAACTAAGGAATTCTTGACTTTGAGTAGAAGAAATACATTCAATTTTTTTTTTTTTGAAGCTTGTTCATTCTCACCTCTACTCCTGTCACCTTTCTCTCATGCTGTCTTTATACATGAAACAACTACCATAAGTTACCTCCCTCTCTGCTGCCCACATGTTCCTCAAAGCTGTTACAGTGAGCTATGTACTCCTTCTCTGCCAAGTTTTTTGTCCCTTCCCGTGCTCCTGACAGGCTTTCTTTCTCAAGAATATATATATATTAAAAAGATATTGGAGGAAACAATAATTACTAGGTGTTATGAGATAAATCCTTGGCCTTTAATGAAGATAACTTTAGGTTAAATTACGCAGAATTAGCAAGTATCCTTTTTCCACAAAGGAGTTTCAAAGAGTATTCAGTTTTTTTTTTTAATTAACCAATTTGTGCTTCTAACTATCAAATGTATTAAAACTAAAAAATATGAAAAGTTATCAGAAATGCATGTTTAAATTTTTCTTATATACTAAATTTTCAACTTCTGCCAATTTATCATTAAAAAGGACCTAACAGAACAAGAAAATTTATAGGTTTAGATGGTAAAAGAATCTTTAGAAACATTGTCTTATAATAATCAAGTTATTTAAGTCTGGATATAAACAATATTTTTAAGTAAATACATACAAATACTGAATAGTAGACAAAAAAAAAATAATACTAGACAATAAGCAATATTTAAAGCAAGCAGCCCACATTTACATTTAGATAATAAATTTTGGACAATATTTTCAGTAAGAGTAGGTTCTATTTAAAATACTGAGCAGAAATTAATTGGCAAAATGTAATGGAGTTATGAGTATGAAAACAAATTTGTATGTTGTAAGTGTTTAAATATTTATCTTAAACTAGAGAAGTGGGAGACATATGACCTGAAATCTACCCCACATTGACAGCCCCTAAGAGAGCAGGAACAATTTCTGTCTACATTGCTCTATATGTTACCTAACACAGTGCCATATGCACATAACCTATAATAAATTCTCAAGTACAGGAATGCTGCATGACCAGTAGACTGAGGCAGCATGAAGTAGATTAGAGCATCCTCAAAAGCCTTTCTATGAGCTATTTTCTTCTGTCCTATATTTACCTTCCCTTAACCTTAGAGTTGCAATGCCTCACTCACTGTGAAGGCCCCATACTTAGATCCTGAATTAATAGAATAGAGAATGTGTTTCAGGAAGCCTTTTGCAGTATTCTATAGGTCATAGGGTATCTTTAATGCTCAGCTATAATAAAAAACCATTTAATTTTTGCATGTATTTTATATAATTAGGTCACACAGAGGAGTGGTGATTCTTACTCAAAACTCTAAAATGCCAGACATTAGGAACTTGGAAACTCACAACATGTGCCTGTGACCTTTGCTAGGATTATTGATATTTTTGTTCCTGTTTCCTCACCAATTAAATGAGGGCAATAATTCTTTCCACATTCATACCTCAGAGGGATGTTTTTAACCATAGTAACCATGATGCTCCAAAGCAAATGAACTCCCAAGCAGAGCAGGAATGTATGGGGCCTGTAGGATTGTTTCAAGTTATAGAATTGTACTCAAACTCTCCTTTATGCCTGTAAAATTTTTCTTAACTTTATGATAAATTCCATCTAGTATGGGTTGGAGAAGCCAGGCTCACTGTGTTGGAAAATTTAGTTGTGCTGAGTTCCAAAGCAGACCACTGATTCATGGTGGAAAACATAAGCCTCCTTTTAGTTTTCACCAAGTTCTACTCTCTTAAAAATTTATTGTCAATGAAAACAAGTAGAACCTAGTATAAAGATATCAAGTCTGTACTCAGACTCATAGTTTTCTGGATGTTTCGCCTTTGACAAGTCTCTAAACCTCTTTGAACTTCATCATTGAAAGAGGGAAAAATAATTCCCACTACAAAGACTTGCTATCAGATTTAAATGAGGCAATACTTACAAAACAATTAGTGTGATTCCTGGTACATGAGCAAAAACCAAACCCAAACCACTTGCCATCAAGTCAGCTTCAACTCATGGTGAACTTATGTGTGTCAGAGTAGAAATGTGCCATTTTCTATTTAAATATAGTAGCTAATATCAGTGAGGAGCACCTGTTATATGATAAAATAAATATATAATAATGCTAACAGCTCACACTTATTAAGTTCATGAAATTGAAGAGTGTATTTTATATTGTAAATATACAGTAATGCTAACAGCTCATATTTACTGGGTACATGAGTTGAACTCAATAAATGTGAGTTGTGGAGAATACCTCTAAACTTCCTGTAATAAAATAAAAGGTGAGACATTCACAACAGCAGCTGCCCAGACATAAAAATCTAAAGACCAAACTCACTGCCACTGAGTCAATTCTGACTTGCAGTGACCCCTTCTTGGGTTTTAGAGGCAGTCTCTCTACAGAAGTAGATCGCCCAGCTACAGCTCCTTCTTAATTCTCAGTCATTGAGAAGAGCTTAGCACTAGATACTGAAGAACATGAGGAATACACGTTGTTAGGAAACCTAGTAGTGCTGAGTTTAGGAAGCATGAACTCTAGTTCAAAGGTAACATTGATACAAAATGCAGAGGAACAGAGCAGTTTCCAAGTGAAAGAGGACCAATAGGGTGTGGTGTGCAGCACCAGGAGTAGAATAAGACCAAAATGACTTTAGTGTGCTCTAAACACATCATTGAAGAAACTTGACTTCATAGAGCACAGATAGAAACAAATTTTATTTTCTGTCTTCTGCTTTTAAATTCTGTGCTCTAAAATTGTTTTTCTTATGCTTTGTCAAAATTTTAAGTAACTTTAGTAGATTTTCTAGCCTTTTATTTATTTATTATGTCAAAAGAACTCATTTTGCTAATGGAAATTTCTATGCAGTGAACACTTCAATCTTTTACCTAACATAAAGCTTCTTCTTCCCACAGCTCAGTACTGTCTTTGGCAAGAAAAACTGTGGTAGGCAGCATGGTGGGTTTCTTTGTTGTTTTTTCTTACTCTCTCTCATACCGCTTGCATGTTGGTGTTTGAATCTACAGAACACTAGATCCAAGAAAGAAAAAAAGGTGAGGAAAGGCCTCACTGTTATCTGGCACTGTTGAGTTCAGCTGGCCCACTTCTCAAACTTGCTCAGGCTGGGGATATCTCTCCTAGGGATTTCCCCTCTGATAGTGGTTTGTAATTTTTTTTTTTTAATTATTCTCTGTTTGCCAACTTCTCAAAGACTACTCCAGGCTGGAGTTACTCACCCCTTCCACAGAGACTTCTGAGAAGAGCCCTTTTCAAGACAGTACAGTCTCATTTGCTTCCATAGAGTCTGTACCTGGTCTATGGAAGACAAGTATCTTTGCCTGGCTTTAAGTGGATTTTGCAGGTAATTCTCAATGCAGATCTCTCTGTGGTGGAACAGCTTCATGCACAGCCTTATGTCTTCAGAAGACTCAAGCATGAGTCAGATACCACTCCTCACGACCCTCAGACTCTAATCATCACATGTCAAGACCCCCTCATGTAGCTTGAAATGGGAGGATGCAAACTTCCTTTTCCCTATTTTGGGGGTAGGAGTTAGATGGAATGAATAATCACATATTGAACAGTTCTCCAAAGAAACTCTTCCTCTTAATTATTTGACCTCTCACAATGAATTATTCACATTCTCCTACCTAGTTGCGAGATGGGTGGTGGGCTAGTTTTGGCAAAGAACTAATGTCATAATCCTTTAGTAGGTCCTGCATAGGTAGTCTAGTTTAACAGTTTAGAATGTAGGGCCATTTAGCTGCTATTGTTTTATTCTCAGTTGTCTCACACACCTTTTTTATACCATTTCAGATCCTCCTGGCTGTCTCTATCAGTTATGCCAGCACAATGCAGCAACCAGGGTTGCTTTGATCCCAAGGACCGTCATGGAGAAACAGGTTGCCATTGCCTCAGCTCAGACTCATGCCAAGTGCTGGTCCTTCCTTGTTGACATAAGAGGTGTGAATAACCATAAAAAAAAAAAAACAAAAAACCTTCACTGCCATCAAAGTTGATTCACACTCATAGTGACCCTCTTTCTGTTTCCAAGGTGATAAATCTTTATGGAAGTAGATTGCCCAATCTTCCTTCTGCAGAGAGGCTGGTGGGTTTGAACCACCAGCCTTCTGGTTAGCAGTCAAATGCCTTAGGTGCTATGCCAGCAGAGCTCCTTAGAATGCATAAGACCCCATTAACAGTATGGTGAGACACCATAAAACAGTTTGGTGAGAAATCATAAGACCCCATTAACAGTACTGGGCATTTATTTTACTAGTAGGAAAAATTTTGACCAGTGGAAGACGGGAGCTGATGGCTAAATTATTCCTTGTTTTTTGCCCCCAACCAAAAGAACAGAATATCCTCAGATGTGGTTTATATGATTTCTTGGAAAATGAACTTGAAAGATTAAGCAATCAATTGCATTTAGCAATGGCCAGTTCAGTGATGCATCCTTATATCAGTCCTTTCTCCTTCCCGCCTTCACTGTCCTTGTTCCTCACCCCAGCTTTCTAACCAGGAAATATCACTGAAGTCCTCAGCCTGAGCTTCTGATTTCTAGTGAACCCAGGCTATGACACTGGCCTTTAAAGTCTCTGATGAAACCCTGAGAATCAGAAGTGCACATTTAAAATACACTGGTACACATGCTTCCTGGGTTAACTGAAATTATGGCTGCTTTTCTGGAAGAAGGGTAGATCATAAAACGATGGTGGGGGAAGGTGCAAATGAAGGCAGAGTGGTTTAGGATGAACAAGTTCTGCCTGATATTGACCATTTGATTAGTGCAAATGCAAACACTACCTTGGAGTCGGATCTGACTCATAGCAACCCCTCCTTGGGCTTCCAAGGCAGTAACACTATGGAAGTAGATTGCCTAACCTTCCTTCCGAGGAGTGGCTGGTGAGTTTGAACTGCCAGTCTTCTAGTTAGCAGTCAAATGCCTCAGGCACTACTCCAAGGCAATGGGAAATACAAAGATGAGTTTCTAGACATTGAAGGACGTCTCTGCCAAAAGGAGAGTCATCAACTTGCTGAAATAGTATTTTGATGACAAGTATGACTTTGATCACTAACCAGATAGTACCTTCACTATGTACACTACATATGACCTGACAAAGTGACAGAACCTTACAGTGAGAAGAGATCTTAGCATTCAAGTCTAGCTCAAGTTCAGAACTTCAGGTAGGGGGAAAGGAGAGTCCTCAAGATCACATTGTTAGCAGTGTGCTGGGACAGGTCCCTTTATACAATCCATTGTATCTTTCACAGTCTGATAAAGTTCTGAATTTGTACCATATATGGTTAAATATTTCAGTAAACTAATAATTTTTTATTAAATTATGTCCAATTTCCAATCATACCTAAAGAATCTTTGGGATGAACATTTACAAAATGATATAATTCTTTTGTGTTTGAAAGATTCCATATTATTATTTTTAAAAATGCTTTTAATATCTAAATGGCAAGGTACAGGTAGAGGATAGACAAAATGGTATATTTCATAAATTAAATATAAATTAAAGTTTAAAGTTTAAATACAATAATTTGGGAGTTAACTATCAGAGGAACTAGTTTTCTTAATTATTAATATTTGCTGATTTTTACTGGCTCAATGGTAATCTTAGGTAAACTGTCAACTATTACTTCAGACTGTCACGTTACTAGATTTTGCATTATATTAGGAATCTAGGATTTTCTTCTGGTGGATTTATATCCTCCCTCATGTCCCCAACACACACACTTCATAGTTTACTTCATCATAGGAAGGTTTATGCACATATACTTTCTAAAGGGTTATGTTGGCTTTTAGGAGCTCTGGTGGTATAGTTCCTAAGGCATTTGACTGCTAATCTGAAGGCGGGAAGTTCTAACCTACCAGCCACTCCTCGGAAGGAAGGTTGGGCAAACTACTTCCATAGTGATAATGCCTTGGAAATCCAAGGAGGGGTTGCTATGAATCAGGTCCAACTCAAAGGCAATGTATTTGGTTTTTGGTATGCTGGCTTTTAGGATTGGACCCAGGCTTTCATAAAAATTAATTTTAATCCTTTCCTCAATTTTTCTGCTTTTATTTATTACTTAAGATCCCACTTGCTTTAGACAAGAAAGAATTGAAACACTGATTTTACTTCTTTGTAGCCTTTAACTATTTAAGTCTTGATTTTCAGGACCGACAGAGCATTCCCTGAAAGGAACTCAAATCAGAAATACTGATGTTAGTGAACATAGCTGTTTTTAGGACAGGTAACAATTGCAAAGAAGTACAGCTGCATAAAGGAGTTCTGGTGGCTTAGTGCCTAAGGCACTTGACTGCTGACCAGAAGGCTGGTGGTTCAAACTCACTAGCCACTCCTCAGAAGGAAGGTTGGGCAATCTACTTCCATAGAGATGCTGTCCGGAAAACCCAAGAAAGGGTTGCTATGAGTCATGTCTGACTCATCCGCACATAACAACAGCAACAACAACAGTTGCATAAAGGGAATGGTTGTGAATACTTTGCCAAGTCAGGCTTCTAGGAAAATGCTCATCACATTTTGAGAATGGAAATACCTCAGTGTACAGTGGTCATAATTTTTTTTTTAAATTTCCTACCAGACATACAGAAATGCAAGTTTACAGAGAACCTATTTTCTCACTAAATATTTTTTTCTAATTCTTGTAAAAGAATTTGTATTGCCTGACTGTATAGCAGTAATCATAGACTACCCAAGCATAGTTTTTATAAGGACGAATTTACAAAAGAATGCTATTGCATGGTGTTATCAGAAGAAAATTAAGTAGCTGTTTTTTAAATTATAATGGAGAGAAATAACATTGGTCAATCATGATAGGTTTCATTAGAATAACTGCACTTAGCTATGATCCATGATCCTTTTTACCAAAATATTTAACAAAATTTGCAGTGTTATAAATTAAGACATAGATGGTTAAAAACAAACTCAACTCTGCCTTGACTGCAACTTTGTATGTTACAGGCAGTGTTACTCATTTCCACAGAAATGCACAGAAGCTGAACAATGAGTGTGACACAAATTTCAAGTTTTTATAGGTGCAAATTGATAATTAGACATCAAAACAATGAAGTTGTCCCATTGCAGAGGTGCAAATTGGCAGTCAGATTGCATACACCAGCAAGGGAGGAGAAGACAAAGGGAATAGAATACATATAACAGGAGAAGACAAAGGGAAGAGATGAATATAAAAACCTACATTGTTGCTGCCTAGTGGAAAGCCTGTATTTCAAGAAAGATAGAATATACACAAAGCCGAAGACATTTTGGGGATTACATTCCTTATGGTTGCTCCTGATGGAAAACATTTTTTAATCCTTGTCTGCACTATATGCATTGGAAACTATATCTCAATTTTCCATTTTAAATGACCATATGTTGTTGTTGTTATTTGCCATCGAGTCGGCCCCGACTCATAGCAACCCCTCCTTGGGTTTCCAAGGCAGTATCACTACGGAAGTAGGAATGCCCAACTTTCCTTCCGAGGAGTGGCTGGTGGGTTTGAACCACCAGCCTTCTGATTAGCAGTCAAGTGCCTTAGGCACTATGCTACCAGAGCTCAAAAGCTACTACTAAAAAAAAAAAAAAAAGAATAATATAGTGCAAGCACTTGAACTGTACCCTTTACAATTAATGTGGTTTATATATTAGCTTTGGTAATTGTCACAAGAGTGGGTGCCTGTTTTGAAAGTGGTGACATCCTCACACCATGTTAATATTACAAGAATGCATAAAGCAAGTGTGTTTTAGTAACTGTCCACTGAGAGGTAAAAGATTTCACCAGAAAGTTAGAAAACATATAGTCCAGCCTCATTATGGTAGAATTGGTCATTTTATTAAAATATATACACAAGACATGAAGATATGGAAAAGAGAAAAATATATATCAAATCCCCTTAGAAGGAAAGATGACTAACCCCTTATATCAACAGGAAGAGCCTGCGAATTACTAGAAAAACAACTATAAAGACATCGTAAATCAAACAGCATAGAGTTTAGAACATCAAAAACTCAGAAATTTTCATCTATTATTAATTATGATAAAAAATTCTATCTCAGAATATTTTACACAGCAACTGTTGCCAAGAAAATCTACATCTTCCTGAGCTGAGGAAAGTTAGAAATAAGAACTAAGGCTCCAAACTGCCAATGGAATTGGATAACCATTAATAAAATATCTCAATGTCTTTGTACATTTTTCTTTCAATTAAAAAGTCACATGTTTTTTTAAAAAAAGAAGACAATTTATTATTTTAATGGCATTTAAATATTTAATGGACTATAATTAGAATAGCCACATATAATCTGTATAGATGGTATGAGTTTCTAAAAATTTATTTTTACAATTAAATTACGATTTTTTTCACCTACATTATATATAAGTGTACCTGTGATTGAAATTCTAAAAAAGCTTTAGAAAAAATAGTAATCTTCTAGGCTTCATTCTGAATGGCAACGAAATACTAACCTCTCTATTAGCATTTATATTATTGTCTTAAGCTTCTTGTTAGCTAATACAGGTAACAGCAGAGTAGGCTTTTTCATGCTACCTCCAATGATCTTTGAAGAACTAATTAGTAGAGTGGTGCACAGCTAGACTTTTCTTTATCTGTATCTAATCCATAACAGCAGACCTTCTATCCACTGAACATTTGAATTCCAATTAATACCATGACCTCATCTTTCCTATATCTACTCTATAATAGAGATTTTCTGATAGCAAAATAATGTAGGAGCATAGATTGGGACTAATCTCAAAAAAAAGAAAAGAGAAAGATAAACCAGGAAGATCCTTCAATCTTTGCTTTGGCTACAAAGCCTTAAGCAGAGCTGAGTGTGCTTATGTGGTACAGGTATATGAGATTGGAAGGAGATGATATAAATTTATGTACAATATGTGTGTGTGTGTGTGTATCATTTTCACGGGAGTATAGGTCAGTAACAATATAAGTAGTTTTGCCAAGAATTCAGTGAATGTAATTCTTCTGGAAACAAAACCAGGGGCATTAGGAATTCCAGATGCAATAGGTTCAAAACAAATGGTTGGTAATTGAAGGATAAAATCTTAGTACCTGTACTCTTACTAAGGATGATTAGGAATCATATGAAACTAGAGGTACCCTGGGATGATGGCATTGTCTTTGTAAAATCAGCAACCTTTCTGAATCTTTAGTTTCCTCATCTATAAATGGTGTTATTAGTAGTTATTTTGTTTAATTACCACAGTTTTTTACTTCATAAGATTATTGGAAGAATTAGTGAACAGTATCTAATATGACTTTTATTCAAAGTTACGCACCAGCCCCCAAGGCCAAAGCTGAAGAAATTGAAAATCTTTACCTACCACCTTCTGCAGTCTGAAACTGACCAAACATGCAATTGAGATGCACTAGTAATGACTGGTGATTACAATGCAAAAGTTGGAAACACAGAAGAAACATCACTGATTGGAAAATAAGGTCTTGGTGTCAGAAACTACACTGAAGATCAGAGATTGCATGATAGAATTTTGCAAGACCAATGACCTATTTATTGCAAATACATTTTTCCACAACATAAATGGCAACTATACTAGTGGTCCTCACTGCCATCGAGTCGAATCCAACCCATAGTAATGCCTCCTTGGGTTTTTGAGGTGGTATCACTATGGAAGTAGAATGACCAATCTTCCTTTTGAGTAGTGGCTGGTGGGTTTGAACTGCCAGCCTTCTGGTTAGCAGTCAAATGCCTTAGGCACTATGCCACCAGAGCTCCTACAAGAAAGATGTTTACCTCTGTTTTATTGACTATGTAAATGTATTAAACTGTGTGGATCATAACAAATTATAGACGACATTTTGAGGAATGGCGTTTCTAGAACACTTAATTTTTGCCCATAAGCAACATGTACTTACATCAAGAGGCAGTCATTAGAACAGAATGAGGGGATACTGCATAGTTTAAAATCAGGAACGCTGTGCATCAGGGTGGTATCCTTTCACCATACTTTTCAATCTGTATGTTGAGCAAATAATCTGACTAGTTGGATTATACAAAGAAGAACTTGGCATCAGGATTGCAGGAATTAACAAACAATCTGTGTTATGCAAATAACACAGCCTTAGTGTAATTGTACCTCAACATAAAGAAAACTAAAATACTCAAAACTGGACCAATAAGCAATATCATGATGAATGGAAAAAAGATTGAAGTTGTCAAGGATTTCATTTTATTTGGATCCACAATCAATGCCCATGGAAGCAGCAGTCAGGAATTCAAAAGATGTATTACATTGGGCAAATCTGCTGGAAAGATACCTCTTTAAAGTGTTGAAGAGCAAAGATTTCTCTTTGAAGATTAAGGTGTGACTGAACTGAGTCATGGTCTTTTCATTAGCTTCATAAACATGTGAAAGCTGGACAATGAATAAGGAAGAACATGGAAGAATTATCATTTGAACTGGACCATGGACTGCTAGAAAAATGAACAAATCTGTCTTGGAGAAAATACAGCCAGAATGCTCCACAGACATTTAGGATGACCTCTCTTACTTTGGACATATTATCAAGGGGACTAGACCCTGGAGAAGGAAATCATGCCAGGTAAAGTAGATGGTCAGCAAAAAAGAGGAAGACTCTCAACAAGATGGATAAGCACAATGGTAAAGCAACAATTGTGAGGATGGTTCAGGAACGGGCAGTATTTCATTGTGTTGTACATGAGGTTGCTATGAGGAAAAACTGACTCAATGACACCTAATTACAACAACAACATTTAATATAGTAAGGAGCTCTGGTGGTGCAGTAGTTAAAGCATTTGGTTGCTAACCAAAAGGTCAGCTGTTTGAACTCACCAGTCACTCTGGCAGAGAATGATGAGGCAGTCTGCTTCCATAAAGATTTACAACCTTGGAAACCTTATGGGACACTTGTATTCCTACAGGGTCTCTATGAGTCAGAATTGACTTAATGGCAGTAGGTTTGGTATTATTTATTTAATATAGTATAGGAAGATATTATAAATTCAATAACTTATAGTTTTATTAAACATTTTATGAAGTTAAAATATTTAAATTGCTAACACCATATATGTATATAGGAGGCGCTCTGGTATCTTAGTGCCTAAGGCACCTGACTTCCGTAGTGATACTGCCTCGGAAGCCCAAGGAGGGGTCGCTATGAGTTGGGTTGGACTCCATGGCACAAACAGCAACAACAAATATATTTAGGAGCTCTGGTAGCATAGTGCCTAAAGCACTTGACTGCTAACTAGAAGGCTGGCGGTTCAAACCCACCAGCCATTCCTCGGAAGGAAGCTTGGGCAATCTACTTCTGTAGTGATACTGCCTTGGAAGCCCAAGGAGGGGTCTCTATGAGTCGGGGCCGACTTGGCCACACTTAACAATAACATGTATATTTAATTGTGATTTAGGTGCAAATTTACAGAGCAGAGTTTGTTTTACATTCAACATTTCATATATATTTGGTTTCACTCCCCAATTACCATCCCCAACCCTAACCCACTCTCCTTCCCTCCCTTCCCAGTTAGCCAACCCCTACCACGTGCCCCTCATAGTTATGCACTCCTGTGTGTCCTACATTTCCTCTGTGTGAATGTGGCCCATCTGGTGACCCATGGTTGATTGCTCCAAGGGATGCATCTCCATAGAGTATGTGGGTGCGTCACCCTGGGTTGAGTGATCTGCAAGTACATCTTATTTACTATTGGGCTGAGAGCCAGCTCCTGGGAGTGAGTTTTATTCCAGGCCTGGAGTGTATCCCAGGGCCATAGTATTGGGGGACCCACAAAGACTCCATCTGACCAGTAACTCTGGTCATCATTGTGTTTTTGAATTTTTTTCCACATTTTTCCTCCCACTCCATCCAGGATCTCCAGTTTTGATCCTTTCCTGAGTGGTTGGCATTGGTAGCCAGGCACCATCTAGTTCTTCTGGTCTTGAGGGCTGATTGCTTCCAAATGCCCTTGGTTTTTTGCACTCTTCTTTGCTTCCAATGATAGGAGACCATTAGCTGCACTTAGATGGCCGCTTGAAAGCTTTTAAGACCCCAGTCATTACTCACCAATGTAGGTTGTGGAACAAGATTTTTATGTATTTTGTTGTGCCAATTGAGTCTGGTGTCCCCCAGTAGTATGGTCCTGAGTTGGTAGATCAGTGTCTGGCTGTCTGTGAGGGATTGTTCTATGTCGGACTTCGGTTGTTTCTGTAAGGATTGTGAGTATTTTGTATCACTGGTATGTGTGCAAGATTAGCCTCAGCTGAATCTGTCCTTGGTCTAGAATATAATCTTGTTCACTGACCCCCATCTCATCTTCTCAGATGTTTATGAGTTTATCTGTAGCCTGGTGTTTGGTGTTAATGGTAATGCAGTATTGTGGATATACTGCTATTAGCCTGTGTCTTCTATATCTTATGTGCAAAATTTGGTGTCCTCCCTTTCCCTAATGTTATAACGGTGATCACAGACTCTTTCCATACCATCCCACCCCTTACCCACCTCAGCGTGTGGCCCCAACTAGCCCACAATTATTCCCTCCCCTCCTCTTTCCACCCCAGTAACCTAGAAACTGAGTTCCCTTCCTTAAGCAAACCCTTCCTTGTCTTTTTACTGTTGTGGGCTCATACAATATTTGTCCCTCTGCAAGTGACTTATGTCATTCAGCATAATATCCTCCAGGCTCATCCATGTTGTGAGATAATTCATGTAGCCTTCTTTGTTCTTTAATGTAGCATAGTATTCCATTGTGTGAATGTACCATAATTTGGTTATCCATTCATCTGTTGATGGGCATTTAGATTGTTTCCATCTCTTTGCTATAGTGAATTGTGCTATGATGAACACAGGTGTGCATACATCTGTTCATATCCTGCCTCTCACCTCTTTAGGATATATTCCTAGTAATGGAATTGCTAGGTCAAATGATACTTCTATTTTCAGTTTTTTAAGGAAACATCATACTGTTTGCCACAATAGTTGTACCATTTTACAATCTCACCAGCAGTGTATAAGGGAGTTCCAATCTCTCTTCAACCTTGCCAGCATTTGTTATTTTCTGTCCTGTTGAATTTTGCTATTATTGCTGGAGTGAAATGATATCTCATCATTGTTTTGATTTGCATCTCTCTGATGACTAAAGATCATGAGCAATTCCTCTTGTGTTTGTTGGCAACCAACATATTGTCTTTAGTGGAGTGTCTATTCATGTCTCTTGCCCACTTTTGAATTGGATTGTTTGTCTTTTTGGTGTTGAAGATTTCCATAGATTTTGGAGATAAGTCATTTGTTGGATATGTCATAGGCAAATATTTTCTCCCAATCTGTAGGTTCTCATTTTACTCTTTTGATCAAGTTTTTCGACGTGCATAAGAATTTAATTTTTAAAAGGTTGCTGTCATCTAGCTTCTCATCTACCTCCTGTATATTCTGGTTTATGTTTGATAGTCCATTTGTGCTGTAAATTAGGGCTCCTAGATTTGCCCCTATTTTATCTTTGATGTATTTTATAGTTTTGGGTTTTACATTTAAGTCTTTGATCCAACTTGAGTTTGCTTTTGTGCATGGGGTGAGGTATGGGTCTTGTTTCATTTTTCTACAAATGTATATCCAATTTTTGCAATCATCAATTGTTAAAGAGGCTATCTCTCACCCATTTAATGGGTTTTGGACTATTGTCAAAGATCAGCTGTCCATAGATTGATGGGTCTATTTCTGGACTTGTTATTCTGTTCCAATGGTCTCTTTGTCTATCATTGTACCAATACTACACTGTTTTGACTACTATGACTGTGTATTACGTTTTAAGATCCAGAAGTGTGAGACCTTCTACTTTGTCCTTCTTCTTTAGTAGTGCTCTGCTTATTCATGATCTCTTTCCTTTCCATCTGAAGTTAGTAATTGGTTTTTCCATGTCCTCAAAAAATTTTGTTGGTATCTGGATCAGGATTGCATTAAATATGTAGATTGCTTTTGGTAGTATTGACATTTTCACAATATTAAATCTCCCTGTCCATGAACAAGACAGGTTCTTCCATTTACATAGATTCTCTTGTTTCGTGTAGTAGTGTTTTGTAGCTTTCTTTGTATAGTCTTTTGTGTCTCTGGTAAGATTTATTCCTAGATATTTTATCCTTTTAGTAGCTGTTGTAAATGGTATTGTTTCCCTTATTTCTTTTTAAGAAGTTTCTTTGTTGGTGTAGAGGAATCCAACTGATTTTTGTATATTAACCTTGTATCCTGCCACTTTGCTGAACCTCTCTGTTAGTACCAGTAGCTTTTTTGTTGAATCTCTTGGGTTTTCTATGTATAAGATCACATCATCTGCAAATAGAGATAGCTTTACTTCCTCTTTGCCTATTTGGATGCCTTTTATTTCTCTTTCTTGCTTTATTGCCCTGGCATTGTTGTTGTTGTTATGTGCCGTTGAGTTGGACTCGACTCACAGCAACCTCTCCTTGGGTTTCTGAGGCAGTATCACTATGGAAGTAGATTGCCCAACCTTCCTTCCAAAGAGTGGCTGGTGGGTTTGAACCACCAGCCTTCTGGTTAGCAGCCAAGTGCTTTAGGCACTATGCTACCAGAGCTCCTATTGCCCTGGCTAGGACTTCTAATACAATGTTAAATAGGAGTGGTGATAGAGGGCATCCTGTCTGGTTCCCATTCATACAGGGAATGCTTTGAGTCTTTCTCTATTAATAATAATGTTGCCCCTTGGCTTTGCATATATGCCCTTTATTATGTTGAGGAATTTCCCTTCTATCCCTATTTTGCTGAGAGTTCTAGACAGGAATGGGCATTAACACTGCATTTTTAATATATACTTCCCATATTTTGTAAGATTTCATTCCAGAGAGAATATTGTCTTCACAATAAATTAGTGAAATGAAACTAAAAACAAATTTTACTACATGAAAAATAATTGTGGAATAAAAGTAGAACTAACCATTTAATAATAAAAAAGAAAGATGTTCATTTAACAATGTGTTATTATCATGTCTAACATCCATCTCATAACAACAACAACAACGATATCCATCTCAGCTTGTAAAATGATTATAATGATTTATCTTTATTGTAGAAATCACACTCAAAAACTAGACAAATCTATTCTAGTTTTATCAACTAATTTATGTAAACTGCTCAAAAGAAAATTGATATTCATAAAACCTAAAACAAATATGAAATGAAATAATGTTAAAATCAAAAAGGGGGAAAAGGACAATAGTAAAAAATGTACAAAAAGGAAAAAAAAAAACATGCTTAAGGTATTTTTTCAAATATGTTACCAGTTTTCATTCAAGCTTCATACAAAAATAGATGAACACATACATAGATGTCATTCACATACTGGATTCATATGATCTCAATATGAACAATAAAAAGAAACATTAATTAAGAGGACTTGTGTATAAATCATGAAAAAGTGTTTCATCTTATTGCATTTAATGAGTAGTACTGTATATTCATCTGATATTGAAAGAAGTTTCTAATTTTACTTCCATAAAGTTTATAGTTAAAAGATTTAGCAAGGTCTAGAAAATTTGTTTTTGGTATTGTCATGGCCAAGGGCAGAACAATAAATATAATTTCCTCGAAGTTATTCTAACCTGATCCTTAAGGCAATAGAAATTATTCTCATAGTTTTGTTTTGAGTCTTAAACAACTCAAATATATCAAGGAGCTACCTCTGGCAGTTCATTGGCCCACAGCTTGAGGAATTTCTACTTTTCAGATGATTTTCTGAAGGATGTTATGCTCTCATTTATCATAGTGCCTTGTTACATATATAATCCTTACAACAGTACTTTGATTTATTTAGGGCACAAAAGTATCATGAGCTCTACTTTATGTATGAGGACACTGATATATCCAAAAACTAAGGGACTGAGTAAGAATGACAGACTCAGAATTTTAGTTACAGCTGCATACCTTCCAGGGCAACTCCTAATTTTGCAGCTATAAATTGTCACCAAAGATTTGTAGATTAAATTTGCTTTCTCTCAGCACTTGCAGTTGCAATAAATATAGGTACTTCTGTATAGGTACTCATGAATTGGCATGACTCAGTTTATTAAATGGTTAAAAATAAAAGATTGGGAATTTATTTTTTTCAGTTTTTTTTTTCTGTCTTAGGGAATAAAAATTTTTATATTAATATGAATTTAAATACTAAAAAGTAAAAATTTTGCCTCAATTTATTTTTTACTATGCTTTCCTTTTACTTATCACCTAAAACAATTATTGCTTATCTTTTGTAGTTAGGATATTTATTTCACCCTGGAATCTATGCCAGTATTACTCATGGCAGATAGGTTTCAGCAGAGCTTCCAGACTAAGACATACTAGGAAGAAGGACCTGGTAATCTACCTCTAAAAGAAAAGTTAGCCAGTGAAAACCTTATGAATAGCAGCAGAACACTGATATAATGCTCTAAGATGAGCTTCTCAGATTGGAAGGCACTCAGTTTATAACTATGGCAGAGCTAGGGTAGAGTTGACCTTAATGACACAGAGTCTAGTTTTGGTTTTTTCATTTGCTGATGTTAGATGACTCAAAATGTAAACGTATGAAGTATGAAGCAAGGAAAACTAGAAGTTGTCAAAAATGAAATGTAACACTTGAAAATAGATATCGTAGGGATTAGTGATCTTAAATGGACTGTTGTTCTTGTTAGGTGCTGTCGAGTCGCTTCCAACTCATAGCGACCCCATGCACAGCAGAACAAAACACCTCCCAATCCCGTGCCAGCTCCATGATCCTTGCTATACTTGAGCCCATTGTTGCAGCCACCGTGTCAAACCATCTCATTGAAGGCCTTCTCCTCTTCCGTCGACCCTCCACCTTACCAAGCATGACATCCTTCTCTAGAGAATGGTCCCCTCTGATAACATGACCAAAGTAGGTGAGATGAAGTCTTGCCATCCTCACTTCCAAGGAGCATCTTGGCTGCACTTCTTCTAGGACAGATCTGGTAGTTCTTTTGGCAGCCCATGGTACCCTCAGCAATCTTCGCCAGCACCACAATTCAAAAGCATCAACTCTTCTTTGGTCTTCCTTTTTCATTGTCCAGCTTTCACATGCATACGAGGCAATTGGAAATATCATGGTTTGTGTCAGGCACACCTTAGTCCTCAAGGAGACATCCTTGCTCCTCAGCACTTGAAAGAGTTCCTTCACAGCTGACCTTCCCAATGCTACACATCGTCTAATGTCCTGACTGCTGCTTCCATTGGCCTCTATTGTAGAACCAAGCAACGTGAATTCTTTAACAACCTCAATCTTTTCTCCATTTACCATGATTCTGCTTATTGGTCCAGTTGTGAGGATTAAATGGACTAGTATTGGCCATTTTGAATCAGAAAATCATATGGTCTCCAATGCCTGGAATGACAAATTGAAGATGAATAGAGTCACATTCATCACCAAAAAGAACATTTCAAGATCTGTGCTGGTACAATGCTATCAATTATAGGAAAATATCCCTATACCTATAAGTGAGACTAGTTAAAATGACTGCTACTCAAATATGTACCAACCACTAATACAAAAGATGAAGAAATTGAAGGTTTTTTTTGTTTTTTTTTGTTTTGTCAATTTATATCAAATTGATCAAACATGTAATCAAGATTTATTGATAATTCTGGTGATTATAATTTAAAAGTTGGAAACAAAGAGGAAATATTAGTAGTTGGAAAATAAAGCCATGGTGTTAGAAATGACACCAGAGATTGCATAAAAGAACTTTAAAAGACCAATGGTTTATTTTTTGGAAATACCTTTTTTCAATAACATAAACTGCAATTATACACATGGGCCTCACCATATGGAATGCAAAAGAATCAATTGACTGCATCTGTGTAAAAAGATGATGCAGCTGCTCAATATCATCAGTCAAAGAAGGTCAGAGGCTGCCTGCAGAACAGACCACCAGTTGCTCATTCAAGGTCAAGATGAAGCTGAAGAAAACTAAAACAAGTCCATAAGAACCAAAGTATGGCCTTGAGAATATCTCACCTGAATTTAGAGACCATATCAAGAATAGATTAGACACACTGAACCCTGATGACTGAACACCAGATGAGTTGTGGGAAGACATCATATGTGGAGAAAGCAAGATGTCATTAAAAAGATAGGAAAGAAAGAAAAGACCAAAATGGATATCGGAAGAGACTCTGAAACCTGCTCTTGAATGTAGAGTAGCTAAAATGAATTGAAGAAATGATGAAGTAAAAGAGCTGAACAAAAGATGTCAAAGGGCAGCTTGAGAAGACTAATGTGTTATAGTGAAATGTGCAAAGACCTGGAGTAAGGAAATCAAAAAGGAAGACATGTATGGCTTTTCTCAAGCTGTGAAAGAACTGAAGAAAAATTCAAGTTTCAAGTTGAATGATTGGAGGATTCTATGGGCAAGATTGAATGAGTTAGGAAGCATCAAAAGAAGATGAAAGGAATACAGAGTCACTATCAAAAGGAACTGATTGACATCCAACAATTTCAGGAGGTAACATATAATCAAGAACTGATGGTATTGAAGGAAGAAGTCTAAGCTGCACTGAAGGCATTGGCAAAAAACAAGGCTCCAGAAATTGATAGAATATGAACTGAAATGTTTCAACAAATGGATGCAGCACTGGAAGCCCTCACTGTTCTATGCCAAGAAATTTGGAAGACAGTTACCTGGACAGCTGGATGGAAAAGATCCATATTTGTGCCCATCCCAAAGAAAGGAGATCTAACAGACTGTGGAAATTATCAAACTGTATCATTAATATCACACACAAGTAAAATTTTGCTGAAGATAATACAAAAACAGTTGCAGCAGTACATCAAGAGGAAACTGCTAGAAATTTAAGCCAGATTTAGAACAGGATGTGGAATGAGGAATATCATTGCCGATGTCAGATGGATCTCATCTGAAAGTAGAGAATACTAGAAAGATGTTAACATGTACTTTATTGACTATGTATAGGCACTCAACTGTGTGAATTATAACAAATTATTGATAACATTTTGATAAACGGGGAATTCCAGAACACTAATTGAGCTCATGAGGAACCTGTACATAGAACATAAGGCAGTCATTTGAACAAAACAAGGGTATACTGAATAGTTTATAATCAAGAAAGATGTGCTTCTGGGTTCTATCCTTCCACCATACTTATTTAATCTATATACTGAACAAATAATCCAGCAAATTGGACTATATGTAAAAGAATGTGGCATCAGGATTGGAGGAAGAATCATTAATAACCTGTGATACGCAGATGACATACCTTTCTTGCTGAAATCAAAGAGGAGTTGAAACTCTTAGTAATGGAGATCAAAAATTCAGCCTTCAGCATGGATTACATTTCAACATAGAGAAAACAAAAATCCTTACAACTGGACCAATAAGTGACATCATGACAAATGGAGAAAAAAATTGAAGTTATCAATGATTTTATTTTACTTGGATCCACAATCAATGCTAATGGTGGCAGCAGTCAGGAACTCAAACAATATATAGGATTGGGCAAATCTGCTGCAAAAGCCTTCTCTAAAATGTTTAAAAAAAAAAAAAAAAAAAGCTGTCACTTTCAGGATTTATAGTGTGCCTGACCTAAGCCATGGTATTTTCAATCACCTTCTATGTATGCTATCACTGGACAATGAATAAGGAAGACCAAATAAAAACTGATGGCTTTGAATTCTGGTGCTGGTGAAGAATGGTGAATGTACCATGGACTAGCGGAAGAATGAACAAATATGTCTTGGAAGAAGTACAGCCAAAATGCATCTTATTAGTGAGGGTTGTGAGATTTTGTCTCATGTACTTTGGATGTATTATGAGGATGGACTAGTCCCTGGAGAAGGATATCATGCTTGGTAATATAGACAGTTAGAAGACAGAAGAATATAGATCATCGACCAATTCTTTGGTATATTTCAGTGCTGATGTCCCGAAATACTGCATTCACTGTAGGCAGGGGCCACTGGGTCATCCAGTTTTCTCTTCTCACCAGTGCTATAGGACTGTGCCTGCCACAGGTTAAAACTAATGGATATTAATTGAATAAATACATAATTGAGGTTCACTACTATTGAAGTCCATTACAAGATTTTTTTAAGTATGAAGTTAAAAATGAGATGTTTTAAAAAAACACATATAAGACACAAAACATGAAGTAATTAAGAATAATGCTGGATCACTGAATAGAAAAACCAGAGGTTGTAGTAGGGTATAAAACCCAAAACACGGGATGAGCGAAGGCAAAATGTATACCAGTGTCTTAGGCTGGGTTCTCTAAAGAATCAAAACCAGTGAAGTACATATATAAATATATAAAGAGATTTATTTCAAGGAAATGCCTCATGAAGTTATGGAGGCTGGCAAGTCCCAAATCCATAGATCAGGTATCAAGTTTCCCTTGACTTGTCCTGACTCACTGGTTGCAAGGGGCTGATGAACCCCAAATCAGCAAGTCGGGCAGAAGGCTTCTGGGTCACAGTGTTGTGGGAGATGACAAATCCCAAAGCCTATAGGTCAGGTGGCAGGCTACTTGCTAACATCCAAAGAACCAGAAGTCAGAGCTATTAAGAAGGAAGGCAAGTTTGCTAGAACATTGATATATATTTGAGGCAGGTCACACTCCCAAGGAAACTTCCCTTTCAACTGACAGGCTGTTCACATCAGATCACAAAATGGAGGATGTTTACATAATATTTGCCAAACCACTGAGAGTCATGGTCTTGCCAAGTGGACACATAACCTTAACCATCACCAGAAACAAACCCAAAAAAACCCAACTCATTGTTGCCAAGTCAATTCTGACTCTTAGCAACCCTACAGAATGGAATAGAATGGGTTCCCAAGGTTGTGTAAATCTTTACGAAACAGACTACCATATCTTTCTCTCATGGAGCATATGCTGTGTTTGAACTGCCAAGCTTTCAGTTAAAGCAGAGTGATTCACCACCTCACCACTTCTTTTTTAACCATCACAGCCAGTAAAAAAAAAATAAAGTTAGGCTTGACCCGGACAGAGACTTATAAAGTTACCTTCAAAATACTGATTGAATGAAAAAGGAATTGCAGCAGACAACATACATATTGATGAAGCTGAAACAATATTGGGGGGGATCCCATTATCATTACCTAGATTAAAAGAAAAGACAAGATTAACACCTCAGACATCACTGAAACAGAATAAGAATCAGGCTTATCAACAAGTTCTCACTTTCCTCCCACTTTCTTCAGCTTTCCTAGGAAGAATGGAAAAATAGATGTTGAAGAAAATTAACTCTGAAAAACTTTAGCTTTAGTTATAAATTTTTGTAATTGCAGTGAAATGAGTAAGAGCAGTTGCTTAGTGCAAGGCATAAAATGTGTATAAAATCTGAAAAACATATTCACACACTTTGAGAAAACCTGGAAATCAGAACTGTAAATGGATAAGTGGAGAGAAGGAATGAAATCAGAGAAGAAAAAAAGATGTAATATTTATTCCTTTTCAAGAGGAAAGGGCAAAGTATTTATCATTCTTTTACTGCAATAAGAATGATCAATCTATTCCTTTTCCTTTCTTTTGTTGCAAAGTTCTCAAATATTTTTAATAGCGGTAAAGAACAGATTATACTTTCATCAAGAAACTCTTCTCAGCCAGTTTAAATTACTATTTGTTTATAGGAAGCTCTGGTGGCATTGTGCCTAAGGTATTTGACTGCTAACCAGAAGGCTGGTGGTTCAAACCCACCAGCCGCTCCTTGGAAGGAAGTTTGGGCAATCTACTTCCATAGAGATACCACCTCGGAAACCCAAGGAGGGGTCGCTGTGAGTCAGAACTGACTCGACGGTAGTGTTTGGGGTTTGTATTTGTTTATAAACCAAACCAAGAACCAGACTTAAATCTTCTTGCACTATAGAGTTTATTGATTAAAGTAAATTCTAATAGGAAAGATAATACTTTCAGAAGCAGGAGAGACGGAACAAAGTCCACGCAGATTAACTCTCCCAACTAAGCCTAGCCTAGATCAACTGTTCCTTAACTGAAAAAGGACCCCCCGCCCAGCTCAGCTTGTGATGGCAACCCAGCAGAGCCCAGCCTCAATCAGCTAAGCCCAGCTAATAGGTATAATTGTGAGCTAAATGTGTACTTTTTGATACGTGCTGTTGAGATTTTGTAGTTGTTTGATACATAGCATTACATAGTGAAACTACACTTATACAACACTGAACTAATAAGAGGATAGTAACTTTGCAAGGTGGAGATACATGGTGCCACAGGCAATGCCATGTGTGTCTCCCTGAGCCTTACAGGCTAGGGTTTTTATAATAGTTTTAAGGTCATGGAGTACGTGATTTCAAAAGACTGTATGCAGGCAGTGTGTTAGACTGGGTTCTCTAGAGAAATATAACCAGTAAAGCTTATATATATATATA
>NW_006921758.1:2459100-2474826 GCF_000298275.1 Orycteropus afer afer | reverse complement strand
GAGAGAGAGAGAGAGAGAGAGAGAGAAATTTATCTTAGGAAAATGGCTCACACACTTATAGAAGCTGGCAAGTCCAAAGTTCCTGGATCAAACGTCAAGCTGGAGGCTTTTCCATGTCCACCTGGAGGTTTTTCCCAACTCTTGCAGCCACAGGGGCTGAGGAGCTCAAGGCTGGCAGGCAGTACACCAGCTGTTGACTCGAACGAATGACGAATCCAAGATCTCCAGGCTGAATGGTGGATTGTTCACTCACAGACAGTTGCAGGCAGCACAACAGAATCCCGATCCACAGAAGAATGTCTCTTCTCCTGGAATGTCCATAGATATACTGGAAGCAGGCCACACTCCTAGGGAAACTCCCTTTCAACAGATTGGCTGCTCAAAACATAATCATCTGATCCCATCATGGGAATAACCACATCACAACAGCTTAAACCACACAGAATTGTGATCCAACCAAGTTGACACACAGCTCCAACTATCACAGGCAAGTTAGTCATAAAATCCTGACCCTTTTGTGAAAGTCAGGAAGTGGAACAAGACTGTGATAAATTCCTAACAATAAACCTTAACTTCCTTCATGCTAGGTACATGTGCAAATCTCTTTCATGCTAGGTGCATGTGCAATCTCTTTCTAAGGTGGAGTCTGTGTGATAATATGCATGCTGTGCTGTGTCTTCTTCTACACAGGTGTATTCTGCTGTTTGCTCTTAGCTCGAGTCTTGGTCCCATCATAGATTGGCCATCTTAATTTTGGGGGCAGTAAAGAAGGGCAGGGGTGCACAGTTTTCAAAACTGGTTAATGCTGACCATGGACAGTAGGCTAGAAAACACCTCAAAAATGGTCTGTTATCAGGAAATGCCATCTAAGCTGTAAATTTACTTTTGTGTTATTTCTTTTGCTGTGTCCCTTCCTTGGTCTTGGGATCTGAGAAATGCGGTTGCCCTATCCTGTGAGCTGTTCCTGTCTTGGTTTTATGATCTTAGGAATGTGGTTGCAGGGGCAGGATTCTTATGTGATTATGGCTACAACTAGTAGAATAAGGCAATGTTTAAATTGAACAAGATTAATATGGAACTTTAGGTTATGAAGTTGGAAGACATATTCATCTCCCAGAAATTCTAATCTATACTACTACAATATCAATTTAAGGAACTCTGGTGGTGTTAGTGGTTAAAGTATTTGGCTGCTACCCAAAAAGTTCATGGTTCGAACCCACCAGCTGTTCTGCAGAAGACAGATGGGGCAGTCTGCTTCTGTAAATATGTACAGCCTTGGAAACCAAATGGGGGTTGCTATTAGTCAGAATCAACTACATGGCAGTGAGTTGTTTTGTTTTATTTTTCTATACCAATTTTCACTCCTACCAGCAACATATAATTGTTCTTATTTGACTGCTAACCAGAAGGCTGGAGGTTCAAACCCACCAACCACTCTTCAAAAGGAAAATTGGGCAATCTACTTCCATAGTGAGGGATCACTATGAGTCACATCCGACTCAACCACAGTAAGTTTTTTTCTTTTTTTTTAAATTACATACTTGCCAAGGAGCCCTGGTAGCATAGTGCCTAAGGCACTTGACTGCTAACCAGAAGACTGGCAGTTCAAACCCACCAGCCACTCCTTGGAAGGAAGGTTGGGCAATCTACTTCTGTAGTGATACCACCTTGGAAAACCAAGGAGGGGTCATTGTGAGTCAGGTACAACTAGACAGCTTAAGACACACACACCCTTGCCAACATTATCAATGGCAGCCCTGTTTAATTTTAGGTGCTTTGTTTTTGTAATATGTTTTGTTTCAGTTTTAATTTCTATTTTTCTACCAACTAATGAGAACATTTTCATATCTTTATGATCATTTTGATGTTTTCTTTTGTGAAGCACTATTCAAGCCTCTTGCTCATTTTTCTTTTATATTTTTATTGATTTGATTCCTTTTGGTAAAGTAGATTGACAGCAAGAAAGAGGAAGAGCCTCAGTTAGATGGATTGACACAGTGGCTGCAACAATGGGTTCAAACATAGCAATGTTTGTGAGGATGGGACAGAACCTGGCAGTGTTTCCCTCTGTCGTACATAGGGTCACTGTGAGTCAGCACCAACTTGACAGCACCGAGTAACAACAACATTGATTTGTTCTTCATATATTCTGGATCTAAGTCTGTTGTGGGTTATATGGGTTACGAATATCTTCTTCCATTTTGTGCTTTGCTTTTTCATTCTTTTATTGGTATCTTTTTGTAGCCAAAAGCTCTACACTTGCTATAGTTTAACAATCTTTTCTTTTATGGTTATTACTTTGTGTGTGTGTATGTACATGTGTGTATCCTGTCTAAAAATTTCTTTCCATGCTGAGGGAATGCAGATATTTTCTATATTATCTTCAAAGAATTTTACTGATATCCTTTTACATTTATATCTAAAATTCACTCCAATTTTATTTTTGCATATCACTTGAGTAGCAGTTGATGTTCAGTAATTTTTGTCCATATGGCTATATTCTTGTCTTAGTCTCATTTTTTCTTTCTCCCACTGCTATAACTTTTTTTTTGATATGCAAAGATTTATTTTGTTATTGTTTAGTTCAAATTTTCCATTTCTTATGAGTTTTTTTTTAAGAGCTTGTTTTACATTCAACGTAACATATACATTTAATTTACTATTTTTAATAAATTGAGTGTTCGTGTAAGTATAGGTGGGAGCTCTGGTAGCCTAGTGCCTAAGGCAGTCGACTGCTAACCAGAGCCTGGCAGTTCAAACCCACCGGCCACTCCTCAAGAGGAAGATTGGGCAATCTACTTCTGTAGAGATACCACCTCGAAAACCCAAGGAAGGGTGGCTGTGGGTCAGGATCGACTGGACGGCAGTGAGTTTGGTTTGGTTTGTTTATGAGTATAGGTCTCTAATCTGTTTCAATGTTCTATCTATCCTTGTGCTCATACTACATTGTCTTAATTATTACAGCTTAATTACTGTAGCTTACTTAAAATGCTTAAAATATTTTAACATCTAGTGGAGCAAGTTCTCTAAACTTTGTTTTCAGATATTGCCTAATTAACTGTAATTCTTTCTTACATATATGTGTGGATCAGTTTCTCAAAACACACACACACACACACACACACACACCAGCTTCCTGAGATTTTGATTATGATTATGTGAAATCTGTAGATCAGAAGTTTTCTAGTTCATAAGCATTTATTTGGGTTTTGTTTTATTTCTCTCAGTAATCTTTCATAGAGTTCTCCGTCAGTGTTTTTTATATCTATGTTTGATTTATTCCTAGTTAGATTTTTTGTGGATAACATTGTAAATAATATGTTTATTTTAAAGCATCATTTTCTAACTACTTTCTGTCCAGGAAACTTGTTAAGCTAAAATATTATTTTTAAGAATATATCTGTAGATTCATCTGAATTTTCCATGTATTCATTCATGCCATCTAAATATAATGATAATGTTTTCTTCTATTATAATCTGTATATATTTTGTTGTGTCATACTCCATTGCCAAAGACCACCAAAAGTGCTGAATAGAAAGAGTTATAGTATACATCCTTATCTTGTTCCTAATTTCAGAGGGAACGCTTGCAAAATGTCAATCATTTTCAATTGCCCAATCTCAGAGGGAAAGCTTTCAGCCAATATCAAGCATAATATTTACTCTACGCTTTTTGTAGATTTTTTTTATCAGGTTATTCTAATTTTTCTAGGAGTTTTACAATGAATGGGTTTGCGATTTCCTTTATATTGTTAATGTGGTAAAATATGTTGTTTGAATTTTAAATGTTAAAACCACTTTTCCTTCCTGGAACAAACCTTTATTTGTATTATTTGTTTACAGTTTTAAAGTTTGTATTATTTGTTCCTCTGTCCCCGTCTGAGATTGGAAGTCATGTATTTGTTTATTAATTTTCTTCAAATATTGCTGTATTTGTTTGCTAGTATTAACTTTATTAACTTGTTTAGAATGAGTGCATTTATGTCATGAGTGAGACTGGCTTGCAATTTTCCTTTCTTGAAGTGTCCACATTAGGTTTCAATATCAACTTTATATTGGCTCCCTAAAACAAACTGTGAATGTTCTCACTTTTTTTCATTCATGAAGAGTTTGTGTGCTTTTGACATTTTCGTTCTTAAATGTTTGGTAGAATTCACAGGTGATTCCATTTGTTATTGTTGTTAGTTGCCATCCAGCCAGTTCCCACTCGTGGGTCTCCCGGCTGTGCAGGTAGAACAGCTCCATAGGGTTTTCAAGGCTGTGACCTGTCAGAAAGAAGCAGGTTAGGCCCGTATTCCAAACCCTTCTGGATGGGTTTATACCACCAGCTCTCAGTTGAATAGTTAACCATTTAAGGCACCACCTAGGGCCTCATTTAAGTCTGGAATTTTCTTTGTGTTCATTTTCATTCGTTTTATGGAATTCAATTTCATTAATTCTTACAGGAATGATCATGTTTTCTGTTTCTTCCTATATACTTGCTAAATTTTTAAAACTTCAATCTGAAATTGACCTTTTAGTTGAAATATTTATTCTATTTACATTTAATTTAAATAGTGATACATTTGCTTTCTGTTTTCCCAACTATTCTCTTTTTCCTTCTCTTGCTCTCCTTTCTTACCTACTTTGGAAGTGACTGTAAATTTGTATTATTCTTTCATCCATATTGGAGGTTGAACGTTCTGTATGCTTTTACTATTTTTTTTTCATGGTTTCTCTGTTAAAAGGTACATCTTTTTCTTACCAAGATCGATTGTTACTTGGTATTTTTAACCACTTTCCTGAGAACACAAGAAATTGAAACAATTTTAACTCAACATACCATTTTTCTCACTTGTATGATATTGTTGTGAGTTATAACTCTATGTATACTAAATCCTATAAGTAACTGCTGTTGTTGTTGTTATGTGCCATCGAGTCGGCCCCGACTCATAGCGACCCCTCCTTGGGTTTCCGAGGCAGTATCACTACGGAAGTAGGATTGCCCAACCTTCCTTCCGAGGAGCGGCTGGTGGGTTTGAACCGCCAGCCTTCTGGTTAGCAGTCAAGTGCTTTAGCCACTATGCTACCAGAGCTCCTATAAGTAACTAGTATTGTTTATTTTATTGTTAATATTCATTTAATTTATATTTACTCTTTTTCATGCTCTTTTGTCTTGACTTCATTCTTCAGACTTTCTTCAGATCATTTTCTATTCATTTGAAGAACGACATTGAATATGTTGCTTAGTGCAGTTTTGCTATATCCCAGTTCTTTTAGATATGTATTTTTGAAAATACATTTATTATACCTTTATTCTCACTGAATACTTTTGCTCAGTATATAATGTTAGGATGAAAGTAATATTTTTTTTTGGCTTTTAAAGATAGCATTACATTTTTTTTCCAGCTTTGTTTCTGTTAAGAAGACAGTAGTTCTTTTAAAGATAACTTATTTTTTCCACCCTTTTGCCCATTTTAATTTTTTTCACCTTAGTACAATGAATGGTCTTGAAAATGATTGTCTTTATATTTATCTGGCTTGAAAGTCATAGTGCATCTGGAGCCTGTTGTTTGGAGTCACTCATCAGTTTGGATCAACCAGGTCTTCAAAACATGCTTCTATACTATTCTTATCCCCAAACCTGCTCTACCCTCAATGTTTCCTTTCTCAGTAAACAGAACCACCATCTATCTTGTTGATGGCATTCTTGCCTCCTGTGTTTCACATCATGTAGTCAATCCATCAAAAATCTTGTGTTATCTCAAAACATATTTAGAACCAGATCACTTCTTACCAATTATATTTCTGCCTCTTCATCTGGGATGAAGTTGTTTCACCTGGACTAGTGCAGTGACCTTTGAATAGTCAATCTACTTCCTCTCCTCTTCTATTCCCTCAGCTCTAGTAGTCTCATCTTCACACAGCTGCCAGAGTTATCCTCACAAAACAGAAATCATATCATGTAATGGTTTTACGTGTTCTTCTAATACCTTCTTCTAAAACTCAGAGTAAAATCCAGTCTTAATCATAGGGGCCTTCCAGACCCTTTATTATCTGTCCTCTGGCTGTCTCTGACCTGATGCTTACCTGACCTGAGACTACTACATACTCACTCTGCTCAAGCTACATTGGATTTCTTGCTCTACTTAGAATATATCAAGCATGTTCCCGCCTTAGGCCTTTGTAATGTGGTTCCTTCCGCTGAAACAGACTTCCCAAGATATTTGCACACCTTGTTTCTACTATTTATTCAGGTCTACTAACAAATTTCACTTCATCAGAGATGATATTACTATCACTTTGTGTTCTCTTACCCTGCTGTATTTTTGGTAATTGGCACTCTTATTACTGGGTACTGTATTTGGTTATTGGTTTATTTACTTTCCCCACTGAAACATAAGCTGCATATAAGCACCGATTTTGTCTGCTTTCTGTTTGTTTGTTTTGTTTCCTTTATTTGATTTATCCCCAGTGTCTAGAACTGTGCCTGGCTCATAATAAGCAAATATGTTAAAATATGTTAAGTAAAATAGTTAATGGCCACTGACATTCTCCGCCCACTCCACCCCCCACCCCCGCCCCAATAAACACAACAGGAAGAAAGCAGCAGGATAAAGACTTGGTGGTAATGAAGGAAATAGTTCAATTATTTTAGCCAGGCTGGGCAGACTCTATTTTTATAAGCAATATTATGATCTTTTCAGGTTTCATTGCCCATTACTTTAAATGTTTAATACTGACATTGAGGATTAGAATAAGTTATACATTTTAACATATTAAAGAGAAAGCTTTTAACCCTTTCCTGGCTGGATCATTTTCTGCTTTGAAATTTTTATTGATAATGTGTGTTTTCAGTAATGGAAAACCAAAACCCAAACTCACTGCTGTTTAGTCAGATCCGACTCATAGCAGCCCCTCCTTGGGTTTCCTTGGCAGTATCACTATGGAAGTAGATTGCCCAACCTTCCTTCCAAGGAGTAGCTGGTGGAATTGAACCTCCAGCCTTCTGTTTAGCAGTCAACTGCCTTAGGCACTACACCTACCAGAGCTGCCTCAGAAATGGAAGGCATGCTGAAATCAAGTAAGTTTTTTTTTTTTTTTTTAGGTACCATGTATTGTGATGTCATTATGTGGGACATGTGTCTTATGTAGGCTCTGGTGGTAGAATTGGCGGTGAGAGGCCAGTTTCTTCAGATTCATACAGTTATACAGGTCCAAGCCAAGCCATGTACTACAACTGGAATAGCAGCTTCCCAAGAAACCTGAGAGACTGAAAATGTTGGTAGTCAATATATGTCCCACAGATCATTAAAAGTTTAATTTAATCGTTCAAAAAAATTATCTTTAAATGAAAATTTAATAGGGAATTTCTAATTGTAGAACTTGAAGGATTACATATGCCTTTCATTTCAAAAGGAGCTCTGGTAGCATAGTGGCTAAGACACTTGCCTGCTAACCAGACGGCTGGCGGTTCAAACCCACCAGCCACTCCTTGGAAGGAAGGTTGGACAACCTACTTCCGTAGTGATACTGCTTCGGAAACCCAAGGAGGGGTCGCTATGAATCGGGTTTGACTCAACAGCACATAACAACAACAACACAACAAATCTACATGGCAAGTCAATATAATCAACTTAAAATAGCATTGTAAAAAACACTATAGTGTAGAGAGACATAAAATATTATGTTTAAATGAACATTCTCAAAAGTAGTTTTTTGAAAATTTTCTCAGTATTTTCCTAGATTTCAACCAAAGTCATACGGCCAAGACTTGATTTAAGGTCATTAATCTACATAGCAAGTCAATATCATCAACTTTAAATAGCGTTGTAAAAAACACTGTATCCTAGAGAGATATAAAATATTATGCTTAAGTGAACATTCTCAAAACTAGTTTTTTGAAAATTGTCTCAGTGTTTTCCTAAATTTCAACCAAAGTCATAAGGCTAAGACTTGATTTCAGGTCATTAATCTACATGAGCCAACCATAGTTTGTGCCTTGTCAACATGATATGGAAAAGATGGGTAAAAGCATCTTAAAGGTTCTGAGTAGGAATTGTTTATAATTTTATTTCAAATTGTTTACTTATAATTTATTTCATAATATTAAATTATTACTATCTAATGATTGTTATGGGAGCTCTGGTAATGTAGTGCCTAAGGCACTAGACTGCTAATCAGAAGGCTGGCAGCTCAAACTCACCAGCCACTCCTGGGAAGGAAGATGGGCAATCTACTTCCTTAGTGATACTGCCTCGTAAACGCAAGGAGGGGTCGATGGCACATAACAACAACAACAACAACGATTGTTACAAAGAACTCTGGTGGTGCAGTGCCTAAGGCATTTGACTGCTAACCAGAAGGTTGGCAGTTCACTCCCTCCAGCCACTCCATGGAAGGAAGATGGGACAATCTATTTCTGTAAAGATTTACCACCTTGGAAAACCAGTAGGGGTTGCTATGTCTTGGAATCAGCTTGATGGTAATGAGTTTTTGTTTCTGGTTTAGAATGATTGTTATATAATTGATCCACATTTCTGTACTAAGACATAGGAACAAGAATTTTGTATAAGATTTTTAAGTGGTAGCATTTTCAGCATTGAGTAAATGTTCTTATTTCACAAGAATTTCTATTGATGTAATCTTTGAGAATATAAACATTGCAGATATGTGTGTTGTTGTTGTTATATGCTGTTGAGTTGGACCCGACTCACAGTGACCCCTCCTTGGGTTGCTGAGGCAGTATCATTACGGAAGTAGATTGCCCAACCTTCCTTCCGAGGAGTGGCTGGTGGGTTTGAACCGCCAGCCTTCTGGTTAGCAGTCAAGTGCCTTGTTAATTACTATCTATCTATAGATGGCTTCCCTCCATTTTACACATGTGAGATGTATGAAGGTGGCTGTTTCTTACTATTATTCATTCATTCTTTGATTCATTCAACAAAAATTGAGTGTAATAGCTACTATACTAGGAGGTAAGGGTATCAAAAAAATAAGATGACATCTTGCCTTCAATGAGTTTACATCTAGCAGAAGGAAATAGACAAATGAAAATGAATCTTATTAGTGATTGTCATTGGCTGAATTGTGCCTCTCACAAATATGTGTCAACTTGGCTAGGTTATCATTCCCAGTATTGTGTGATTGTCCTTCATTTTGTGATCTGGTATAATTACCTTCCATTTTGTGATATGTTGTAAATTCTGACCTCTATGCATTAATGCGGCAGGATTAGGTTAAGTAAATGAGGTTATGTTATGTTTGTTATGTTAATAAGGCAAGATTAGGGTGGTATTACCCTTATTTAGGTCACAATTCTGATCTGATATAAGGAGAATTTCCCTGGCATGGGCCCCACCTCTTTTTTTATCTTACAAGAAACAAAAAGAGAGAGAATCAAGTCAAGAGGGAAGGACTTCAGTATCACTAAGAAAGAAGAACTGGGAATGGATATCATCCTTTGGACCCAGGGTCCCTGCACTGAGAACCTCATACACCCAGGGAAAGATTGATGCCAAGACACATGGAGATCTCCAAGGGACACTGGGCCCACAGGTGTTGAAAGGAGACAAGGACCTTTTCCTAGAACCTATGGAGCAAAAGCCTTCCCCTATAGTTGGTGTCTTGAATTTGGACTTCTAACCTGTGAGAGAATAGATTTCTGTTTTCTAAAGCCATCCACTTGTGATATTTCTGTTATATCAGTACTAAATAATTAAGATATATTGGGTAATTGACATGGAAGCATACTGATTGACACCTTTTATCTAGGTTGGCATTCATTTCTATGAGTTCCTCAAAATTGTAACCCTGTCAGGAATCAACATTTACTTGTTCTTGTTCTTGTTGTTGTTAAGTGCCGTCGAGTTGTTTCCGACTCATAGCAACCCCATGCACAGCAGAACGAAACACTGCCTGATCCCGTGCCAGCCCCACAATCCCTGCTATACTTGAGCCCATCATCGCATCCACCTTATCAATCCATCTCGTTGAAGGCCTCCCCCTCTTTCGTTGACCCTCCACCCTACCAAGCATGACATCCTTCTCCAGGGAGTGGTCCCTTCTTACAACATGACCAAAATAGGTGAGACGAAGTCTGGCCATTCTTGCTTCCAAGGAGCATTCTGGCTGCACTTCCTCCAGGACAGATCTGTTAGTTCTTTCAGCAGTCCATGGTACTTTCAGCATTCTTCGCCAGCACCACAACTCAAAAGCATCAACTCTTCTTTGGTCTTCCTTATTCATTGTCCAGCTCTCACGTGCATATGATGTGATTGGAAATATCATGGCTTGTGTCAGGCGCACCTTAGTCCTCAAGGAGATGTCCTTGCTCCTCAGCACTTGATACAGTTCCTTCACAGTTGACTTTCCCAATGCTACACGTCGTCTAATGTCCTGACTGCTGCTTCCGTTGGCATCGATTGTAGAACCAAGCAACATTTACTAGGTACTAACTATTGATAAAAATATAATAAAATATAAAATTAATCTTAAGAGTGCTTAAGAAAACTGTAGACATATCCAGAGAAATGTGGACCTCTGCCAAAAAGCAGAAAAAAACACAAAGAGATTGAAAAAAGAAAAGCCAGCTTTATACAAACTGATATTAGACATATATAATGAGAAGGGAACATTTAGATCTTACATAGTTTAATGCACAGGAACATGATATTGTTACACACACTTGGAAGAAAACCAGCCAGCATTAGGACTAAAACGAAAGAATGTGCAAGCCTGTTCTGTCTCTGACTGGTGTGGTCACTACACAACCAGTTAGTGTCACTGCATTGACATGGTCCAGGATTTGTCAGTGGTACCCCTCATCTTATTTTTTGTAAACCAGAGTAGCCTTCTGCTTTGACTGCTTTTCCTGTTTTAACATCCAAGGACAATAGAGACCATCTTGGGGAGTGGAGAAAGCATGTCAACAACCAAATTCCAAGCACTATGTTAGTTACAAGGAATAAACCAAAAAACCAAAGTCACTGCCTTTGAGTCGGATTCAACTCATAGCGACCCCTCCTTGGGTTTCTGAGGCAGTATCATTATGGAAGTAGATTGTGCAATCTTCCTTAAGAGGAGTAGCTGGTGGGTTTGAACCGCCAGCCTTCTGGTTAGCAGGCAAATGCCTTAGGCACTATGCTACCAGAGCTCCCAGTTACAAGGAATACAAAGTTAAATTTTATACATGGATCATTCATGGAAGTAAGGAAGATTGAAGAAGAATTCATCTCTTTGGATTATGGTTTTGGTGAAGAAAATTAAATATACCATGGACTATCAGAAGAATAAACAAATCTGTCTTCAAAGAAGTACAGCCAGAATGCTCCTTAAAAGTGAGGATGGCAAGATTTTGTCTCACATACTTTGGACAAGTTATCAGGAGGGACCAGTCCCTGGAGGAGTACATCATGCTTGTAAAAGAGAAGGTCAGCAAAAAAGAGGAAGACCCTCAACAAGAAGGATTGATACAGTGCCTGCAACAATGGGTTCAAGCATAGCACTGTTTGTGAGGATGGTGCAGAGTAGTGCCATCTTTTGTTCCATCCATATAAAGGATCACTATGAGTCAGAATCAACTCAACAGTACCTGACAACAACAAAAATCGAGGGAGGGAGACAAATAAGCAATCACTGAAAAGCTTCCTAAGTACAAAGACATATATTGGAACTGGGTGTTTATGACCATGCACTAGAAAAACATCTAATTCATGGCAGAAGTTCTGGCAAGGCTTCCCAGACCTCCCAGATGAGCTGACTAATGAGCTGAGTCCTGACACATGACTGGGAGTCACACAAGTGAAGTGAAGTCCATGCAGGAAAAGAGTATATGCAAAGGTAGAAGGAAAGGGAGACCATTAGAGAGTATGAATGTGGGAGAGGAGGAGAATGTCATTGGATGTGACACAGCGTAGGAACTGCGAGGCCTGAATTCAGAGTAGGTTCATGAACATGCTGCAGTCACCAAAAATGATGACCTAGTATCCAATAACTTCAACGAATGAAGGAGACTGGCCAGAAAGGCTATTTGGGACAAAGCAAAGACAGTAAGAGTCCATATTGACAAATGGCCTAGGCATTTAACAAAAAGAAAAACAAAGGATATTTTTTGGTGTGTTAAAAATATACAAAACAAAATACTCATCAATTCCACAATTTCTACATATATAATTCAGTGATATTATCACATTCTTTATGTTTTGCCACCATTATTATTACCCTTTTCTGAATTATTCTGCCACAAACAACAAAAACTCAATTAAAAAAAGGCAGAATTTTTAACCAAATGGTGGAAGTGTAATGGTTTAGAAAGGGCATAGAGGACAAGGGAGGATAATAGTCCCACCTCTCAACCCTGAGTTTTGTGAAGTATAAGAATATAGTCACCACTGAAAGAGGACAAAGTCTGCTCAGGGACTAGTTGGAATTCAGATCAGGAAGGAGGTGAGATGGATTCTCTTAGAAGAGATGAGAGTATAGGAAACACATAGACTTTGAGTGTGATTTCAAGAGGCACAGTGAGAGGGGTAGGGTGAAGTAGAAGGGTGGGATTCAGAAAAAGAATTTTAGAACATTAGGAGCTGATGCTGTATGGCCAAAGATAGCTTGAGGGGGCATATGTTTACAAAGGTAGGAGTGAGTGGCTATGCTTTGTCCTGCTTGTTCTCAACCTCAGCACTATTGACATTTAGAACAGGTAATTATTTGATGTTGGGGCAGCCCTGTGCATTGTAAGATATCTAACATCATCCTTGGTCCCTATTCACTAGATGCCAGTAGCACCCCCAAGTTGTGACAACCAAAAATGCCCCCAGACATTACCAAATGTCCTCTATGGGGAAATATCCCCTACTTGAGAGCCATTCTGTGAGATCCAGCAGCTTCCAGTCAGGCTATTTTGTGGCCTTGGGAGACGGTCTCAGCAACAGCAGTATCTGCTTGTTAAGTTTTTAGACATAATGTAGAGAATGAGTTGTAAGGTTCCAGCTGAAGGGTAAAATTTAGATTGTATGATGTTTGCAAAGCATTATTTCCCTAAAGCAAGTTATGCTTCCCGAGGTACAGGTGGCATGAAAGATATTACGTGAGCAATCTTAGTGAAAAAGGGTGATGGATACATTACCATATTTGGTATCTAAGTGGTTGAAGAAATGGGAAAAGAAAGAGTCACTATGACATCAAGAATCTAAGCAGATAATAGTATCTGCAGATGATGGATATTTGCCTGGGGTTGGGAGGTGGAGGGAGCAATGAGGAACTTCAGAAGTTGATTCCCCTCTTAAAGTATAATCAACAATAAATAAAGTAGAGATATGCAGTTACTTAAAGAATAGGAATGGCTTCTAGATCATTGAGTCTGGAATAAACAGAAAGCAAATGAACACATTAGCAAATCTGTGACTCTGTCAATTAGCTCCTGAGTGAAAGCTTGTTGGATGATAAACTTGAAGAATTGTAATCCATGGCAAACTTCAAACACTGTGCTCAATTAATATATGTAGAATAAATGAAGAATTGATTATATTCTACATTTGAATTATATAATTTAACTCCTCTTCACTGATTCTATGATTATTGTGCAAACATTTGATTATAATTTGACTTCCCACATAGGTTTTTTTTTTTTATTGAGAGGATGTGCTGGTTACATTGATGGGGATATTACAGTTGCAATCTATTAAAATATCTTGGCATATGGATTTTTTAAAATTATTTATTGTGATTTGGGTGAAGATTTACAGAGCAAATTCACTTTCCATACAGCAGTTCACATATACTTTGTCTCATGTCATTGACCACAGTTTGCCACAATGCAACAGCTCCCCATCCACTTACTCCCCATAGTTACCTCTTCCCAATGTCCATCCCTCCATACTCTCCTGCCCCCTGAGATGTCTCCCTGTGCATAAGCACCGCTTCCTTCTCCCATGATTATTCTCTCCAGGACGTGTGTCTACTTGAGGTTTGGCATATGGATTTTATACATGAATGATGATATTGGTTATTGGGATTCAGTTGATAAAATTAGATTTCTGGACCAGTGAAGCTGAAGGATAATTTGAATTGTGTGAAATATGCAAAACATTACCTCTGTGAGGGGGAGGTGTAAGGGTACATTGGACTGTTCCCCAGGTATAATGTTACTCGTAGAGGATCCAGGAAAAAGTTAATTGAGAATGAAGAAGGGTTAGGATTAAATTGAGTAATGAAAGCTTTGACATCCAGGTGAAGAAGTATAACAAACAACTGAAATACATGAATCTAGAAATTGCTGTGGGCTGGAGTCATGGATTATTTACCAGGAAGGGTAAATAAGTGAGAGGGTAAGAGGACAAGGGTGAAACCTTAAGGCCTACCAAAATGTAAGAGCTAAAAAGAGGAAGAAAGGACAGAGTAAGAAAGAGTGAACTGAAAGGAAAGATTAGATTTCTGCATCACAGAAACTAAGTGTGGAGAATGCTTCAAGAGGAGGTATCTACAGTACCAAAAAGAAGTTAAAGAAGATGGATCTAAAGAGCTCTTTAGGTTTGGCTAAAGTGGTGGTTGTTGATCTTGGAGGAAGGGTTTTAGTGAAGTGATGGGGCAGAGGCCAGATTTCAGGGAGATGAGAAGTGAATAAAATTTGAGTAAATGGGGTTTGCAAGTTTGGAGGTGAATGAAGCAAGTATTCAAACCCTGTGACTCTATAAAGTTCTGGATTAGCAAACTGATTAGTGAATGTAATAAAGATAGAAATGATTATTGTGCTGTAAACGTATGAAAGGTACTGAGTAAATGTTGTACTTCTATTTCCATCCACAGACTTTGCAACCTTTTTCAATGAAGATTTTCTAAGTAAGCCCTAATGCCCAAGGTACCCACTGTATGCAGTCAACTAATTTATCTCCTATAGAATAGTATTGGTTTTATAATTTCATAGAAAGAAGTGAGAAAGTAGTCACCCAAATAATTCTCTGTGTTTTGTGGTTCAAACAAGGAAACTCAGTTGAGAAAGGTTAGACTCTTGCTTCTCAAAGCAGCATTGATATCACCTGGGAGTATGTTAAAAAGTCTGAATCTTAGCCTGCGCCTAGACTTAATGGGTCAGAATCAATATTTCAACAATATCTTATCTGCATTAAACTTTGAGAGGCATGGTTTTAGAGTAATGATTCTCAGTCTGGTTGTGCTATAAGATTACATGAGGAGTTTAAAAATAAGAGTGATGTTCATGCCCCACCACTAGAAATTCTGATTCACTTGATCTAATGTGGGGCAGGGGCATTGATATTTTTCAAAAAACACATCAGCTGCTTCTAATGTGAAGAACCACTGGTCTTGGGAAATACGATCTTGAGTGAAAAGGACTCTTGGCCAACATTTCAGAAAGAGTTAGGCTGACCACTGATCAGTAAAATGGGAGATACAGTTTTTTCTGACCCTTTAGTTAAGTGGAATGGGAGAAAGATAAATTACATGAAACCCATTATCTGCTTTGTTTCATAGAGAAGAGTTAAACTTATAAATGTTATATGATATAATTATAGGGTAGTGAAGACAAATACACAAATGCCTAAGTGAAACAGAGTAAGATACAAAATGAAAGCAAACTGGAAATAACTTCTTAGGAATTGAAGAGTAATAAAAAATAATAAAGTGATCCACTGGGGCAAGATGGCGGACTAGGCAGAAGGATTGCACAGACCCTCTTCAACAAAGAAAAGGGAAACCAATAAATACAGACACAGAAGATAATCTTGGACC